>NC_045156.1:29184019-29239019 GCF_900700415.2 Clupea harengus
AAAGTTTACACCAAACTGAATCAGGTGCCAAGATGATAAGGAAAATGAAAACGGTATATGTAATTGACTAGTTCAATTCAATTCAATTTTATTTTATATAGCGCCATAACAATACAATTGTCTCTAGGCGCTTTACAGAGCCCAGAGCCTGAACCAGTGAACTAGTCTGACCTGCCATCACAGATTTATGAGATGCATATGATACAACATCAGCCCCTGATCTAGCATTGGGACTGGGAACCTGAGAGTATGCACAGAAGTGTCCCCCATGCCACACTACACACAGATAGGCATTACTGGGACAGGTGGCTCCCAGAAACCCACCTATATTAAAAGATCTCATTTCAGCATGCCTGCCTGCCAAAGGTTTCATGTAATCGATCATCTATCCTGGCAACTAGCAACTAAGCTTACTTAAGATCACACTGTGTAACACTAATACTGAGCTCTTACCATTTAGTACGAAACATTACATACTGAAGGAATTGATGAAAAAAGGATATTCAATACAAAATAATCTATTAACCGATCCTGAGTAAATTTACTGAGCAGTAAAAACACGGTTCTTTTCCTCTCTCTGTATATAACTATAAGTCTCTCTCTCTCTCTATCTCTCTCTTGTGGTATTTTATAGAGAAGAGAAAATACAAGTGAAATGATTTACATTTAGTCATTTAGCGACTTACAATGTATACACATTTTACATTTACACTGATGGCACACTGCACATGAGGAGCAATTAGGGGTTCAGTGTCTTGCTCAAGGACGCTTCGACAGGGAATCGAACCAGCAACCTTCTGATTACTAAACGACTTCTCTACCACTGTACCACTGTCGCCCCTGGAGCCACTAATCAGTTTGCACCAACTCAGATGACTCTCTGCTCTATCTTTAATGAGAGCATGGTATGACACGCATACATATCCAGAACATAAAACTGACCCGTCTTCAAAAAAGGAATAATATCGGTATTGGACATCTAGAAGAATTAATACTACAGAAAATTGCTGAGGTTTTCATGAGGTTGAGACAAAATACAACCTACTTAATGAACATTTTACAGTTATTGCCAGCTGTTGACAAAATGATATACCTTCATGAACTTCAGCCTTTCCATCTGAGTGCCTCACACTTGGACACCCATGGAATATGGAGTAGATTCGTGTGGTGTTGCAAAAAACAACGAACAAGAAAGTCATATCTCCCAAGGATGTACTTAAACAATAAAGTCATCCTGGGTGTGGCCATTTATAAAGCCACAAAACCTCTTGTTAAAGTCCTGTTAAAACTCAACATTCGATCATATCATTTCCTCAACTAAATTTATTGCGCTCCCATTGCTTTACTCTTGTCAACCACTGGGATGTACCTGGTTCACATTACCACTCCATCTGTCAATGTGCTGCAGATAGTACATAGGTTTGCCTCCTTTTTACACTGAATGTGTCCATGTGCAAGGACCTGGCGACAGGGGAAGATGGGGTCTAATTTAAATGTTTGGCCTTTTACTGTTCAAAGTATAAAAATGAACATACTCAAAAAGTGACATACAGTAGTCACGTTGGAGATCTGTAACGCCTGCTATCCTTACATGTTGTGCTGTCAAGGCTGACCCATAAGTGATTTCATGTTCCCTTGGCTACTCGTTGTGACTGAAATTAAATTGACAGTCCATTTTGAAAAGAAAGTTTTAAAGTCGAGAGTAAGAAAAGTTAACTTGCTGAGCAAGTAGTGGGTCATGGAGTGAGTTATGTAATGCAGTACGACTGAGTGGGCTTAGTGGAGTTTCTTAAGAACGTATCAAGATGACTGAACAGACATCTGCTGTCTATAGTCTCCATTGGGGGGAGAGGCAGCGGCAGTGGTGTGGATATCAAAAGCCATCTTGTGTCTGCTGATCAAAGCTCACCAGGGGCAGCCCACGGGAGACAGGTTACATAAGCAGCCAAGAGACCTCAAGAGAATAGGGCTCAGAGGGGCCGAGTGCTTGGACATCCCAAAGCCTTTTCCCCACAGTACAGAGAGAACGCTAGGACCAGCTTCCACTGTTAGAACGCCACCTCAGAAACGCCTGACCCGTGTCTCATGGTCTCAGATCGAGTCTTCATGCTTCAATAACATCATACCAGAAATCATCAAGCTGTAACTTTCATGTAATACCTCTTTGTCTTGAGAACAAAAAAAAGAGATCTGTCACGGGCATGTACGGAGTGGAATATAAACTCCATTTTCTTGATTTCTTGACAACCCCTCTCTGCCTGAGATAATGGAGTTCCCAAGAAACCCATACCAGTTCTATGAAGATATTAATTAACATTTCAATAATAGTTCATTCCTGAAACATCTCTACAGGATAATTAGAGCTGAAAAGCAAACCAGGCATGTCAAATTAGACTTGAAAGCAGGTACATCGATGAAATATATATAAAACTATTATTAACACTGAGCAACACATTTTCTAAACTGTGATGAGAATTAAAAGGCTTTCAAATTTACCACCAGTTACAAGAGCTGAAGGTTCTGACACTTGAGGTGCATGGGGTGCTGAAATAGCCGCGATCACAAAAAAGCACTACTTGTGTAGTGAGTGAGCTGTCCCATATTTCCTCATCCCGGTAAGTGCAGTCAAATATGATTTAACATACAAGCATGTCATGGAGCAGACCTCACCAGCTTTATAGCAAGACGGATTTCTGTTTCCTTGGAACCAGGAAATTCAGTTACTATAACATGAAGGAGTAGCCTGGTAATCTAACACGGTACATTTTAAGGAAGGACATTTTAACTTAGGGTTTAACTAATAGAGACTATGGGCCTTTAGGGTTTAACTATAGACCATACATGTTCCATAATTGTAAGAATCTCAGCTCTTTCATGTTCTTGTGAACAATGTCTACCAACATCAATTCCACACCTCGATTCTTTCCACATTGTAATCTGTGTTGCTCTTTTCACTGAATTGCGACATGCTGATAATTAAATCATATTTTGATTGCTCCAACAAATGTATTTTATACACTTCAAAATAACTGCATTTCTCTGAGGGTGCTTGGCTCAACATCCACAGACCATCCACACTAAAGTCTACACAGAAACAGACTACAAGGATTAGTGTGATGAAACAACCATTGATCTGTGTTAAAAGAGCCATTTTAGATGAGACTCCACTCCCATGATGGGATGTGCCAGTCCAACTCACCAAGCAGATGGCAAGGACATCCCAATCAGATGAGCCCCATTTCCGCAGACAAGACTGGGGAATGTAGGACACCTCCCAAGTTGCATTTCAGATTCTAGCACCTTCTAAGCAACTCGGATGACCCTGGGTTACTTCTATTTTAAATGGTTCAGGCTTTAGGGGCCTTTTCTAATTTAGAATACATACATATTGATTCTGTAACTTGATTCTGAACTGAGACAGACTTTAATTAATGCACAATGTAATTTACAATACATCAAGGGATGGTGGTCCAAATTAGCTCCTTCATTTTGGTACCACTGTGTTCATGCCCTGAGGTATTTAAGGAGGGTGTCTTTATTAAATGAGAATTAAGCTCTGCAGCCACCCAGCTGTGACCAGATTTAAGATAGGAGCCCATGCCTTGTTGCAGAGGCATGGCAAGTATCAAGGCAATGGGATGAGATGGAAAGAAAGGGCAATTGAATTACAGTACTCTGTGTGATATACTCTTCCTTCCTTCCCATAACTATATCTGTAGTTCCCCTTCAGTAACCCTAGTTTGTAGAATCAGAGAGTATCTGTCTCTTGAAAGAGAAACTACATAAGAAATCGAGTCAGATTAACCTGCTTTATTTAGTCCACATCCTCCAAGCTTTCAACCTGGGCCTGCCTTTTTGTAGAAAGGCACTTCAAACTCCATGACCCCTTTTCAACTCAATTGTGATACCATCCATATTTCATTTCAACAAATTGCATTCCTTTTTTTTATGTCTTTGTATTGTGTAATTGTGTAAGTAAAATTGTATCCTCTTGGCTATTTGGCTGTTAAGGAAACAAATCCCCCCTTTACGTGGAGATGACGATGGAGTCTGAGCTCAACCAAATGTGCCTTGAAACAGTTCAGGCTCAGTGTCTTACCAGAATCTTGGAGGTGTAGGCGCTGTTGATGGAGATGGAGTTGACGAGGGTGTCCAGCGTCTTTGCACTGAGGGCGCCGGGGTCGGGGATCTCTTTGTAATGGACGTCTCCCACATAGCACTGCACCACAGTCATGCGGTTGGTGGTCAGGGTGCCAGTCTTGTCGGAGCAGATGGCGGTGGCGTTACCCATGGTTTCACAAGCATCCAAGTGCCGCACCAAGTTGTTGTCCTTCATCATTTTCTGTCAAAACACGGAGATACATTTAAAGACTTTATGCTGTTACTGATTAATACTATCTTGCAGAGACACAACTTTAGCCTACTGCTGTGGTATAAAATGAAATGCACTTATAAAAGGCAAATTAGTTTTTGTATTCTTGTTTTTATATTTAAATGGTTAAACCCTTTAGTGTGATTTTATCACCAGATGGCACCCTCTTAGGCCCACAGTTGCACAATTACATACATCATTGTTAGCTATCCTAAAAGCAATCTGTAAATGTTTTTATTAACCCATTTGCATAGTCAAGGGGTCCTATCGTTTAGCCCCGCAATGCTATTGGATAGTATATGTGTATATAGGTTCAGCCATCTGGCCATGAAGTCACACATGCAAAAAAGCTCATCTCTTTGTTTTATTGGACTATATATGTCAAGATTCAAGTAAAATGCCTTAATATTATTACAGTGTCTAGAACATGTACATATTTAGCTACTGTGGAATACATGCGTCAGATTAGATTTTGAGCTTGTTATGTCTGTGTTGCACTTGTACATCTCTGGGAGAGGTTGGTAGTCAAACTAGCATCTCACACATTACATGGGAACACTGCACTTCTCACATCCTAATAGAAATATAATGTCAATGATGATTCACTACTAAAAGTCCTAAAAGTGTTTTCTCTGTTAAAATTGTGATTAGAATTGAATAAATTAATCAATTATTTTTGGTTGAAGACTTCCTGTAGCTGTATCTGTGTCTTCTCAGTTTATAAAAAATGCCACCAGCAAAGAGAGATCTTTTGTGAAGTGTGCAGGACGTGATTGATGCCATCCCAAATGGAGACAGTGCCTTAGAGATGGAATCAGACGCGTGATGATAAGGCAGGGGAAGCTGCAGGTGAAGTGGACAAAGAGAACCAACATCCCTCTGACTGCCCAGCTGATGATTGTGTGGACATCAAGCCCCAATCAAAGAAACACACCATTCCCCATGACGGGCATTGCTGGCTGAAAAGGCATTTTATCAGTCCCAATACTGATTTTTATCTGGTTCAGATATCACTGAAGATGTCGTTATCCTATGCAGCAAGTGTAATGTTTGTAATGTTTTTCAGAGGAAAAGAACTTGTCTTTGGGACTATAATTGCAAATCAACATGGCTGATCACTGGGACTAAGACACAATTCAGCTTTGTAAATACAATTTGATCCCATTTTCTTTTTTAATAAAGTAATATTCATAAAAAATATGACTGTTGTACAATTAAATATTAATTATATCTACTGTTGTGGGGCTAGATAAGCAATCCGCCCTGCAAACGAACCCCTCAGTTGTATACCCCTGTATACTTGTTCAGACAGTGTGAGTACAAATACAGAAATTCTGCTCCCAACAAGGGCCAATGTAATTTCCCTAAAAACCTACTAAAACACATTTGAAAACCCTTTCATTTTTGCATCAGAGGCCTCCTCCAACATTTTTTTTTCAACATTTGGGCTTAACATGGAAAGCAAGTTTCCTTTTGATTGACCAAAACAACACCAGGGAATGTGGCTGAGCAGTCAGAGTGATTGGGAGTATTGGCAAGCAGTACCTTGACTGAGTAGGCCAAGGAGATGGTGACAGCCAGGGGAAGACCCTCGGGAACAGCTACTACCAACACTGTCACACCGATGATGAAGAACTTCACAAAATACTGAATATAGATGGGAGTGCACTCCGTCATCCACACTCTCTCTTGAAGAACAAAGTTGTCGACGGCAAAGTATAGCACCAAGATGATGACAGTAATGGCAGACATCACCAGACCTAAAGTAAAAGGGGCAGAAGGAGACGCTGTTGCTACCATTCACCATTATCAGGTTCATGTACACATCCTTTGCTTTCACTATTCATTCTGACATGTAGTCGATCACATGTAGATGATCTTTTCACTGAGATAATAGGACGGATTTAAGACATGATGAGACACAGTACCGGCTTTTCCAATCTGAACAGCCAGCTTAGTCAGCTTTCCTTGCAGGACGGATTTCTCTTTCTTGGAGACGTTGGGTTTCTTCTTCTCCTTCTCGTCGGTCTCTCCTCCCTCCGCACTCTTGAGGGGCTGCATCTCCATGGCAGCGGCTCCATCTTGCTTCTTCACTGAAGTGGGGAGAGGAGAAGACCCTTTGGTTATACAGAGTGCACCTTTGGCATTAGAAGTTTGGGCAAGTTTGAAGGGGCGCGTACAATTCAATCACTGACACTGTATAGAGTAGAGCCATTCTGCCGATCCACGTTGAGTCAGAATTCCATTGCAACAGTTGTTAATGCCAAAAGAAAATATTCGGTAGACTCTTACAATCCTTTTTGAAAACAGGTCGAAGGGCAAAAGCACTGCTGCTTTTTTTAAACGTTGGATATAATGCTTCATTGTATAATATTTCCACTGGTCTGTAGAGAGAGATGGGCTTGTCATCAGCCAGATTGCACCTTGTCAAGGCCCTGTACCTTTAATGGACCAACACCTGAGGTTAAGGCAGCCAACTCCCCGCACCCTGAGGCTTGAGTGACTCTCAGCTCCACTGCAGGGGAGGCTGCTGACCGCTGGGCTCTGGGCTCTGGGCTCTGGGCTCTGGCTCTCTAGCATCTTCATGCATGGTTGAACCACCCTGCACTCTCAGCCTCCTCCCTCGGCCACAGTGAGCCAAGGAAATGGTATTAATCCCTGAGACCAAAATGCATGACACACACCGCGTCATCTCGCTCTCATAATTTGACTTTCTTTTTATATTTTCTCCCCGAGGAGAGGGAATACCATTGACTGAAATCTATACAAATGTTGACTTGAGGATATTTTGAGATTATGTTGTATAATGATTATGACAATACTATCATTTTTTTTTTTTTGCTGTTTATATTGCATTTAGTGCTGTATTGGTGTGTTGATTTTAGGATCCTTAAAAGGATCGGTCCCTTTCCTTTCATTTCTTACAGCATACCTCTGCTTTTTTTGCTTCGTCTTTTTTTTGGAGAGACCTCTGTTTTGAGGACAGTTGAGTGGACAGTTACCAATAATCTCAACCTACAGCAAAACCTTTAATCATCTTGTCTTTTACACCCTCACCCTCCTGACAAACCTTTCACTGCATGTCCTATTTAGAGCTCCAACATTTATTCACCAAATCCTTCCGTGTGCAGGTCCCAATGCACACGGATCTGCCTAGACCCAACCCTTGGCTATCAGCGCTACGGCCTGTGCGCTGAGGGAGGAGCGTCAGACAGACAGATAGATAGATAGATAGATAGATAATCAAGAGACCTTGACAACAGGCTCACTGGGAGCAGCAGACAGGTGGGACACAGAGTGACAACAACGCTGCAAACACAGATGTCAGGGCTTAAATGGGAAGCCCTTCCAGCCAGAAGGACACCAGGGGAGGGTGAAGGAACCAGAGGGAGGAGGAGGAGGAGGGCGGAAGTGAAAGTAGGTTACCTTTTGTCTGGTTGTTCTCCGTATTTCCATCCTGCATTTTACCTATGATGAAGGAGACGTACAAGACACAGAACAACAGAATGACAAGAGAGTGACCAGAGCAGACGGTAAGACACCCCAAACGTTCACAAGGACATTACAGTGAAGACAGAATATGAAGATTTATTCAACATTTCAATGACAATAACATACAGAACACAATGTTGCATTCTAATGGTGTGGCTCCTGGTGAGGGGGTGCAACCTACTGCCATGATGCAGACTACTGTGTGGCTAGTGGCTACGCTATGGCTTATGATGTTTGTGAGTTTTATCAATTGATTAAATCTATTATTTGGAGTAAATGGTACATTTCACTTTAACGTGAATGGGAATGGCAATACAAGTGTAGAAATGAATGGTTTAATTAAAAATCTAATTCAATACTTGAATGTGTGTAGACTAAAATCTGTGAATCTGTGTCTTATAACCATTCTTCATATATACTTAGACTGTAGTCTAATTAATTTGCTCTGATTAATTCAAAGCAGAAAAAGTCAAAAAAGAAAAAGTTCAATGTTCTCCGTGTATTTTTAATGTGTTTAGTTTAATCTTTTTGTACTGAAAGTCAGTGACATACTCACATTAAAGACTAGAGAGAATGTGACGTTTCAACAACACAAGAAAAGCCATTCTTGTCCTCCAGACATACGTAACTATCACATGTTAAACACACTGATGCAGGAGAGAGCGACACAGGTACACACACTGACACTGAGGACATGCAGACCACCACCACCACCCACACAAGGATGCGCATGCAATATCTCATTGGTAGAGAGGGTTGGAATGGGACTGAAGCCTGATGCTAAAATGGGCTGTACTTCCTACTTAAGTTCACACCCTCTCACTAGATTTCCATCCCATAATATGTATAACCCATAGCACCTTCAACTCAAAATCTAACTTCGCATTGCCCTCAATGAATATTTATAATGTGGCTTATTTAAAAAAACAAAAAACGTATTACTACCAAGATCTTAAATAAGGTACAGATATAAGTCAGTCACATAATCTTCTGACTTTAAGACATTTACTGTCTTATACAGAATGTCCATACACTATATGGAATACAACAAAACAACTTTGCAGTAAATCAATCATAGTATAATTTAAGATGTCAACTGCACTGGCCTGTAGATGTACATTGTACTCTTTAAGTATACTACATGAAGTAAGGAAGTCTCCATTAATTCTCATAAACTCCTAGAAATATACACGGCCTTGTGGGTCAACATGGCTCTGCACATGAATCAAGTTGAAAGGAAGCATGTTAGCAATGAAATACAAAGTATATTAAGCCAACATGCTAGGGAAGTTTAAAGGTTGAGCATGCGGAAGGAACTGCCACAATATTAATTTAGATAGTAAGGTAACCTATTATGTCTAAGATGTTTTGAGTTAACAAACTTAATATTTCTAATGACTGTATTGTGGTGCATTGTTGTTTTCCAACTATAAGTCGCATTTCAGTAGCATTTCAGTTTTTGTAAGCCAACAATTGACTTCAAAGACAAATGCAGAAAGAATGTCTGCAGTCAGACTTCGGCTGTTTGTCTGCATTTGTTTACTTCCGTGTTTTAGAAATGGACGAAACATTGGAAAGTCTTTTGTTTTGTTTAACACCCTCATTAACTATATATGGATCTAAACAAACCTCCAGAAAGTATTGTCTTGTGCTAGGTATGTATAGGGCGAATAAAGACCTAGTAGAATTGTACTATGATTTCACATTAATCCATGAACACAATGTCCCACAGAAACCGGACAATGATACAGTACCAACACAAAGCTAGCCTATGCCACGAGTAGTCTTTGAAGAGATAACAAGGCAACATCAACAACAACAACAACAACAACAGAAAACAACACCAGTACCATAGAATATGATGATGGTGGTGTTGCATAAGAGGAATAATATTAGATGTTACTCTCAGTTTGTGAACCTCAAATGAAACTTTACACATACAGCACAGATTATATTTTTTGAAATCCTGCAGACGTAATTTTAAGGACAACAAAGCTAAACTGCAGCCCTAAATCAGAGGGATTATACATGAAGGGTTACATTGTGCACTGCCACTGACACACTGAAGTAGTGGGTGATTTAAGGTCAGTTTTCACCCTGACGCAACTTTCATACACACACTTTATTATTTGATTGAAACAAGAGGTGTCAGGGTGCTGCTACTAATAATACAGTGCGACTTATAGTCTATCTATCTATTTTATAGAGTATCTATTTGGATGAAGTGTGTGGGAATCCTCTCAGAGATCACTGCTGTATTTCTGCCCTTGAGTCAAATCACACAGAAACAAGCTATAGCCTTCCTTTAAATCATCTAACATAAGGTACCTTGAAAGAATACTCAGAGAGACTGACATATTCTTGGAACAGACAGCACACAATGGACAAGCAAAACAGGATTAATCTCCTTGGGTTACCGGTCACAAAACACTCTAATGGAGTACATGACCTGTGGATTAATGTCAGTGAGCATGTGCCTGCTCCCACAGCCAACCCTGTTGCGCCAAACAGATGCATCCCTACTCCTGCCAATGCTATAGCACACAGACCCCTGCAACTAACAACCAGAGTTTCTTATTGTGGCATTCCAACCCTGAGAGTTGGGGGAGAGGGGGGGGGGGACGGGACGAGAAAAGGTGAGAAACTAGAAGGGGGGGAAAACAGCAAAGAGAAAGGAGGAAATATTCACAACTTCCAGAGGCATGCATTCGTGAGGGGTGTACAGTCAGCAGAGAGGGAGGTAAGGAGAACTGAGGAGAGGAGAGGGGAGGGAACGAGAAACCCCCATGGGGAAGGGACAACGGAGGTCTTCTCCACCTACCATTGACTAGGCTGGCATTTGGACCTGCAGCACCATCGGTGGCTATAGTTGCGATGGGGTGGGAGGAGGGGTGGGAGGAGCAGTCTAGCGAGTAATAATGGGCAAAAAAAAAGGGATAATAATAGTGAACAAAAATAACATGGTTATTAAGAGCTTCTTTACTAGGATTAGTGAGTTCAGCTGTTTCCCTTCCGTCAACTGTTTTCACCTAAAAGGGCTGGAGGGATGGCAATAACAGGTGTTACATTCAAAATGCAACATAAAACAGTCACATATCAAATGGGTGAACAAAACTAAAAAAAGAGTAGACACAACACAATGATCAATGGTACAACAATCAGCCAGAATTGGCCTAAATACTTTAGGTAGGTTAAGACCAGTATTAAAAGACAAAAATGTTTTTTACTTGAGGGACAGAGACTGTGGAAGGTACAAGAAAAATCCTTTCATTGTATTTGCAAAGGATACTTAAAGAGCATGTAAATACTTAATAGTTTACAGTGATAGCTAGACCCCCTAACCTCTGAGGTCTAGAGCTTGTTTACTTCAAGCTTTCCTCAGACTAAAAGCTATTTTATACGTCATTTATAGTCAGGATACAAAAGCTCTTTAGAGGATTAGCTTAACAGAGATTGTCTAAACCTAGCATGCTTGTTAGGAACAGAGGTCTTGTCAGTTCAGCAATACAGCATTTTGCATGGACATTAATGTAGTACAAGAAAATAATCATCAGTAACATATCTATGCACATCTATTATGAATAAATAACATCTTTTTGTTCTGCCCATGTAAGAGTGAAAGTAGTTTTTTAATTCTATAAAGTATTCAGTTGGCAATGTGAAAACAGCAACTACAGCATAATTCTTATAAAAACTTTGTAACTGTGCCTATTTATCACAGCATAGAAAATAATTGGAGATTAGTCTCACGGATTCAAGCTTGAAAGGAAGGAATTTCATTTATTTTTCTGAACACCCAAGACCTGCCCTTCGTGGGGCAGCAATTTGAAACTCTAAAAACAGATTTGGTCCAACCATTGATCAGGAGCTTTATGCAAGGGGGATGGATGGGATGTGTCTCGATTTAGACTTAAAAAGATGCGTTAGGCAGGCTCCTCTTTTTAAGTGGAGAATCACTGTGGCTGAAGCTGGGTGCTGGGGAGGAGGAGGAGGAGGAGGAGGAGGAGGAGGGAGCTTTAGTAAGGTGATCACAGGGTTACAGGAAGCTGCGTAGTGATGGGTGTGGTGGATGCCCCCGGGGTAAAACATGGGATGGGGGGGGGGACATACTCTACCTGTGAGCTGCTGGCCATCTTCCATTGGCTGACCTGCATGGTGGTATGTAGAATGACAGTCACACAAGAAGGAGATGCACAGTGCACAGTGCTCTCACAGAGCAGATCAGAACCCATCTCTCACACTGTCAATCTACTGATGGGTGCGCTGTCTTTCTTCCTGTTTTGGATTGCATTCGGTTCGTGACACAGCAATAGCTTTTAAATGTTCTTCCGATCTAAACAGCACCTTGTATACAGTGTTGTGTTGGGATTTTCACCTCCACAGAGAACAGCACACGGTGCACACCTCCCAATCTGCAACGCTACTATCTATTCCAGTGTAGATGTGCAGTTCCTGGTTTTCACAAGGATCACTGTGTATCTCATTAAAACACTGACCCATTTCAGAGAGGGTGTCACATTTACAATCCTACACAAATCTGGCGGCTGATGTTTCTACAAAAGAGGATATTAGAGGCGAAACCTCTTTTCGTCACATCTAGAGGCAAGAGCTGATGAGATATGGTCCACCGTCTGGCCACAGGCTGCAGCAGCTGTGTAGATGTTCAGATACGCATCTGGTGTCTGGTCTCTGATCTGGTCAAAGTGAATGTTTTACAGTATATCAAACGTTCTATTTACCTATTTACCTATTTACCACGACTACTTTTTTTTGGGGGGGGGGGGGGGGGGGGGGCATTCTCCCGGATCTTAAAATGGATATGGACCCTGGATTATAATTATCAGCTGTAGACCAAAAACGGCTGCAGAACAGTCCCAACGTGTTCCTTCCGTACTGAGACGTAAAGACATAAAGAAGGCATACCTTTCTTCTCCTTCTTCTCCTCCTCCCCTTCACCGGCCCCCAACAAGGTGAAGATGATCCCGGTCTGGGAGTTGACTCCGACCGCAGTCACCACCATCCTCCCGGAGCCCTCCATCACGTGAGTGCCTGCGGAGCGGGCCACGATGCACCACCATCAGTTCAAAACAGGCCATACAAAGGTAACACAAGCAGCTATAGGGGGACTCACAGCACTCGCTGACTGGAGACACAACAGGATGTATAATTAAGAATGGCCATTTAAAAGAACGGCCCTCTAAAAGGAGCAGAAGCATTGTCTGCAGCAGCAGGCAATTATCAAGCTAAAAACAACTGGACAAGATGTCGGCAATGGCAAATTGAAACTACAAGGAGCAACAAAGCTGCTTGATGAAATGACAGTTACGGAGTTGCGAAACGCTACTGATTACAGCACCAGGGGCTGGAGGAAGTACTGATAGCGATGAAGTTGGACATCTAAAGAGCTTACAGCACGTAGTGTTAACAATGATAAATTAGAAAACAACACAGACACACAAGGACACACTGCTTTATCAATAGCTGTCCCTTTTTTCAGAGATTAACACAGAGCACTTCTGACACACTGGTATGGAGACAAGTTGAAGGAAGCCCTGCGATACTGTATGCCTTTTAACCTGAGGTATGAACTAGTTTAACAACCGGTTTAACAACCGCACGTTGAATCGTTTCAACAAGGGCAAAAGGTTAAAGGAACACACCCTCTCCCGTTCTCTTCATTTCTTTCTATAAAGGCCACTTTATGATTTCCTGGTTTTTCTAGAGAAAGCCTTTATAAGGGGACATTTTACTGTCATCTTTGGTAGATGCCAACAAAAGGTAACTGAATTTATCATTTTTCACGAACATGACAGGCATGGTAATTGATGCTGTGCTTCTATTGCTTTTGCCCTCCATGTTTTCTGCCTTCCTAGATAATCTTATTCATTGGAGTAGGTAGATGCACCAGTTGACCTTGCTAGTCCTCCAGTGGCTTATTTAGTATGAGATGGAATAGGTTGGTGAAACTCATTAGAGTCAACCTATGTTCTGAGAAAACTATTGTGTTTTATTTCAACCTGTTTTTTTTTTTCATGTACTTATAAGAGTAGGAATAATTAATGCTAATCGACTCTGCTTGAAAAAAAATGGCATCCTGTAGATGGCATTACTATAATGACAGGAATGTAACAGGATGTGGTCATCATTTTCCGATGACAAAAGAGGAGAGGTAACAGAACATAGTCGTGTGTATTCTTGAGATCCCCATTAGAACCTAAATATGGCAATAGAGCACAGCAGAGAGACATAGCTTGACAAACACTGAATTTATGCTTTCATTTTTGCTAATGCTTTAATTGTAGAATTGGTTTTTAAGTTCAATTCGTTTTTTTTGGTTATTTTTCACCTACTTCAACATATCTCCAAAACAGTGAATAGTCTCCAAAACACAGATAACATCAGTGTGAGTGAGTGTGTGTGTGCGGCAGACTTACCGGATAGAAGCATGGGATCTTTATCCGCATTTTTCTTCACATGGTCTGATTCGCCCGTCAGAGAACTCTCATCAATCTTTAGGTCGTTGCCCTGTATCAAAACGCCATCGGCAGGAAGCAGATCACCTGAGCAAAAGACAGAGGAAACGCATTCATCAGCCATCCCACAAGAGATGCTTTAAAAAGACAGAGGAAAACGCATTCATCAGCCATCCTACAAGAGATGCTCATGTCTGTTATTTTGGTGGAAACTCTAGTCTCCTTGTGTCTTGCACTCAAGCAGCATTTGAAAACACAATGTTTTAAAATGTTTGCATCCTTTCCTTTCAAAACAAGGATTTCCCACTACATTTTAAAACTGACAGACAACTTACACTGTAACTGTATTGCGGGGGGGGGAATACAAACCACAATGGTGTACTCCAATCAGTAATTATTGAATGCTTCTGAACTCTGTAGTGGATTTAAAACCCCTGGATCACATCAGTAAAGAGCCATACCAATTAGTGTCTTGCCTCATTGAGTCTCAAAATGTTTTTTTTTTTTTTTTTAAATATACTGAAGCCTAAAAGCAACAGCAAATGACCAAAGATGTTCTTGCCATAGCTGAGGGATAGACTTCTTTCACAGGGTGGTTCTTGGATGAATTGCTGACCTTGAATGTTTGAGGTGCTTTATGACGAGCACAAGCTGCAGCGATTTTTTTTGTCATGCAAAGCAGCTACCAATCAATGGCCAACATGCTATTTTCCAAACTATACATGTGGAAAGCAATAGCGTGCGGGTCAAACAGAAGCCGTACGCACCATACTTGATTTGGGCGATGTCCCCCACCAGAATGTCAGCGACAGGCAGTTGGATGACCTGGCTCCCACGCACCACCTGGAACTTCTGTTCCTGCTCGATGCGACTCTGTAGTCCACGGAACTGCTTCTCTTTACTCCAGTCGTTGAAGGCGGTGACGATCACCACGCACGCCACTGAGAGCAAGATGGCGGCACCCTCTATCCAGCCGGCCTCTGCCTCCCCCTCATCCTCAGCGCCCGCGGCCGCTGCCCCACACACTGCACACAAGGGACCAGAGACAACAGGACATGTCAGACACATACATAGTAAGTGCACAAACATATACAATGTGTATGAATATATAGTAAAGATCATCTGGTGTTAAAAGCCATACAATGCCCAATGAGTGTGCAACACACAGACTAGCATATATATATATATCAGAATCAGAATCAGAATCAGAATTCTTTTAATGGCCAAGTATATTTACATATTCAGGAAATTATCTTGGTGGTTGGTGCATAGGACATAAAACACATAACATAACAACAAAATAGCAAAAACAAGAATAAAAGACAAATGCAGAATATTAGATAATAATAAATAATTGTGAATTGGAATTGGCAAACCCAGAGTCAGTGTGATGCAGGGGGCTTGTTTGTGAGCACCACTATATGCCTGCACACTAGGGATGGGTATCGTTTGGTTTTTATCCGATACCGGTACATAACCGATACTTTTAAAACGATACCGGTGCCTAAACGGTGCCGGAACCGATACTTTTATAAAAAATAAAAAAATGTTTACGATTGAAAAATTTAAGAAAGGCTTTATTGCCAAATATATGAACTGTTTAAAGTAGATTATATATATATAAATAAATACAAAACACCTTTTAACTTAAATAATATATGAACTGTTAACAAAAGTTTAGACTATACTTAAATAAATACAAATAAATACAAAACACACACACACACACTACAGCTTCAATACTTCAGCAATTCTTTTGTTCAATTCAATTTTTTTTCTTCAAATTGAACAATATATTAACTGTTTAAAGTATATTATAAATATAAATACATACAAAACACTTGGCTTCAAACTTTTTAACTTCAAACTATGAACATTATATTAACTGTAAACAACAGTTTATAGTATACTTAAATAAATATAAATAAATACAAAAAACAGCTTCAAACTTCTTTTGCAAAAATATGAGCATATTTGCCTTTGGAGTCAAAAATGTATTATTTTGTTTGCATTTATTTCATGAAATTTCACCATTTTATGATTTGTTTATACCTATCTTTTCTATCTTGTTTATAGTTAATCTTGTTACTTGAACACACTGAGTACGAGAAAATGTGTACTGCCCCTTTAAGAGACTACCGTAGGTTAAGTATAGCCGTCATCTCCGTTTATTTTTCAGTCTTCGGTTGCTGATCTGCCGTTGACTCTTTGCCTTCTCTCCACTCTTTTCACGCAATTGTTTTGTTGCATTTGCTGCACGTCGCGATGTTTGAATATTTTGGTGCGAAATACAGCCACACTTTTGACCGTTTACCTTTCGGTATTTTCTCTGTTAAAAGGTTGATGGCTAGTTCTGTTTGTGCGTGCTCTGTGAAATGCTGCATGCTCTTCACTGTCATAAGACTGTTGCTATGAAAACACCAATGAGCGTGAGCGACACAGGACAAAGTTTACATTGGGAGCTGGGGCAGTTTTACATGTGCCCCACGGAATCTGCCTAGCAACTGTTTTCAATTGGCTCAGGCACCGAAATGAAGCACCGAAATCTGCGTTGCATTTCGGTCCGGGTAGGTACCGGTTGTATTGGAACCGGTTCCATATTGGTACCGGTTCTCGGTACCCAACCCTACTGCACACATACAAAACTTTTCTCTTTTATGGTTTTTTCAAGCACCAAATAATGTGTATACTCTCATTACATGAAACAGTGATCATTAATCCATTGCAACATTAAAACAATTATACATAGGCTTAGTGTCAGTATAAACTGACATGCATGTAGAACAATTTCCCTTTTTGGTAAACTTTGATCTTTTGCGTGCCATTAAAGTATTGGTTGAGCTTTGTTGTAAAAAAAAATGGAACATCTACGTGGCATTTGCATTCAGCGTTCTACCGTGATGATATTAATTAAAAGGCAATCTATTTGAAATGACAGAAGTGCTGTGGGTGTTTAGAAGTTGACTGTTTGTGAAGCCATATTCCTTTGAGTTTTCAAACATCTTCAACCTGTGATTTAAAAGAAAATCTTGTAATGCTACCAGGGGCAGAGTAAGTGGAAGATGAATCTTTGAAAACCCCACATGGGCGATAGATAGCTTTACCTGTGATTCCTTTAAACTAATTCAAGTCTAAGAAACAAACAGCTACAGAGACTCTGTACATCAACAAGAAAAGCAAGCAGGGTTTCCAGAGAAGTCATGTAGACATCATGTGGTTAAGTTGATATAATTCATCGTGTTATGTCCTTACAGCTAACACCAACAAAAGCACACACCGTTTTCAATTTGACATCCACATTTACACTTGTGAGGTCTTTAAGGCTCCAAAGTGTTGGTTTTAGCTGTGGAAACCTATTTGGGGCACAATTAGCTCTTATTATCACCTCAGTTCATTTTGTGTGACACTAAAGGCAACATGTCGAGCGAGCACCGACACCATAGGAAGCACTGATGTATAAGATAGAGGCAGCGGCAACACAAATAAATTTGCCGCAGAGGTAGATAGCCTGCGCCAGAGAGATGGTGGTGGTGGTCGCACTCTCATTAGGCTGATTTAAAGGCGAGGTCTACCACAGTCTAATAATATGCTGATTTAAAGGCGAGGTCTACCACAGTCTAATAATATGCTGATTTAAAGGCGAGGTCTACCACAGTCTAATAATATGCATTGATCAAAGCAAATGAGAGGCTTTAGTGGGGATCAGAGAGCAAATCATTTCACCATCTACAAAAGGCATTTGTGCAGTTTAGAGTGAAAACATGTCGAGATCCCAGTTTTGCCTCTACAAGTAAAGTCTTTACCTTTAGCTTGAATCAGATTATCATCCGGACATGGCATCTTTCAGAGGTGACCATGATGTATTTAATGCATCCATCAGTACCATACTCATTAGTGGCATGAGATGCCATTGTGGCTCCCATCAGCACAGATCTCCCATCAGTGGCCGCACTGCAGATCTCTTAATGTGACATAATCCCCTGCAACATGCTGCCTGCTAGTCTCTGGCAATTCGGAGTGCAGTGTCGGCCAGACTGTCGGGAGCTGTCCGTGGTCCTGAAGTAGAGACGCTCTCAGTTATAGATAACCCGACTCGGCATACTGCATACTGCATACGGCATACGTCATACTGCATACTCGGCATACTGCATACGGCATACTGCATACTGCATACTCGGCATACTGCATACGGCATACTGCATACTGCATACGGCATACTGCATACTGCATACTCGGCATACTGCATACGGCATATTCGGCATACTGCATACGGCATACTCGGCATACTGCATACGGCATACTCGGCATACTGCATACGGCATACTGCATACTCGGCATACTGCATACTGCATACTCGGCATACTGCATACGGCATACTGCATACTGCATACTGCATACGGCATACTGCATACTCGGCATACTGCATACTGCATACGGCATACTGCATACTGCATACTCGGCATACTGCATGCCATGTGTCAATGAGCCAGTGTCAATGAGCTGCAGCTAATGAGGTGAGCCCTGTCGCACGGAGGCTGACATTTCCACAATACAAAATAATTCGCAAGAGCCAAGGAAACAAGACTTTCTTTCTTAAACATCATCAACATAAACATTTAGCAACATATGTTCATACGTGTACTGTTTGTCATGCAAGGCATTTATAATAGCAAAAGGAACTGGATACTGTAACTCTGGGATCTCAAATGGAGAATGACCAATAAACAAGCCTATGAAAAACAATACTTTCCACAGTTCTAGTGCTCACTGCCACACAGAGAAAAATGACATTTTCTTTCTGCAGAGGCCGCATTGATCCTAATGCGAGTGTGCTTATCTTGCCATGGCTAGCTGCAGGCAGAGAAACTGTGATGGCATGATTCAATTTGAGCACCAGGGATGTCTGGAAGCACAGACAGGCAACACAATTAATCTTCTTAAGGGAACATCAACAATGTCATTCTCCTGGCAACAAAATGAAAGCCTTTAAGAGAAATGAATAATACGCTCAGAGCGAGCGAGGCTAGAATGACATTTTATATACTGATTGAAGTCATGTGTGATGCTGTCATCAAATGCAAACATGCATCTGCCTTTGAAGAGCTATCAAAAGCCTGTCAAGGTGTCTACGGAGAAAAGGTGTCTACCGAGGAGAAAATGTTCACTGTGACGTGGAAAAAAATCTTCCACTATCTACCAGTCACTTCTAAATGCCTACCCAACCTCTCCAGCTAGACACTCATTATTACTGCTCAGTAATTATTCGCCTGCCGCCTGAGACTAGGCCCTGACTATTGAAGTGTAATTCACATGGACACCTGTATGATTATTTCAGAAACAAAACACAGTGAAAGGAACGGATAGGCATTCAGTCACAATGCTGGTTCACTTTCAGATGCTTACATCCTAAAGAGGGGTTCACTGTATTCCGAAGGAATTTTAAACTTCACTGACAAATACACACAAGAAACCCATAGGAAACCCATAGGAAACCCCTTAAACATTCAGCCTAATATCGAACCATACCATACAATTCGAGAAGATCATTTACCCTTTTCGGCACAGAGAACGGAGACGTGGTTGATAGCTTTTTAAAGCCACCCAAAAGGCACAAATGACTATGCAAATCCAGTCATTAAAATGAATGACATTTAGAGTATGCACACAACAAATACTGATTACTGAAGTATGCGGTGTGATTCAAAAGAATTCTGCAACAAATAAAAGCCCCCTAACTGCACAAAAGTACAGGAGAAGATGATATTCAGAGCAACTCCAGATTACAGTGAGAGAGTATGCAGCTATTCAGACAAACATGTCAGGCAAATGCAGGAAAGACATCTGTTAAGACTCAAATGGATCAGTGTTTACCAGGCTCCTACTGCAGATGGACATAGCAATTTGCATGTTAATGATTAGGATGTCATTTTTATTTAGACTGTGTGTGCACTCTTCGCATCAAATGCATTTTATCCGCCCGGCAACAGCATTTTACCAATGCTACTGGCCAAGCCCAACAGGAGAGACGTTTCACTTTCATGAAGAGAACCCCTCTTCTGGCACCAGTCCTCCAAAATATGTTCAGAATTAAAAAAAATCATTCTCAGCTCCTGGTATAATTGAATTTGGGACCATTATAATGATTGATATTACTTACTCAGCATCTCCCCCCCACACTTTCTTAATGGCTATGTCTTCATTGCGCATTTTATAGTCAGCTGGTTTGATGTATGGCCTTCACCTAAAGGTTATTCCTCTGGGGTGTGCTTCATTAGCCTGCCTGCCTCTCTGGGAGAAGCCTTGTGCCACAAACCCAATCCCCCCCCCCCCATGCTCCCTCCTCCATTCTGCAGCAGCGTTCTCGTCGCTCCCCTGACTGGTTTGAGGGGAGCTCTGAATGCACAGTCACTCTGGTTAACAAGGCCAGCGCTGAGGCGGTGAGGCGCTGAGGCGCTGAGGCGCTGAGGCGGTGAGGCTCGGCGGAGCACCGCTCGAGGGTAAATACACTGTTCTGTGTGTGTGTGAACGGTGCTCTGGCTTGTGGACGTTTTCGGAGGCGGGTGAACCACTCATCACTTTGCCTCATTTCTGTGCAAACGCTGCAGAGGAAAAACAATCATTCCACGTCCCCACTGGGTAGCGGCACTGCTCACATATTTGAATATATTTGCTGATAAAACAAAGCCCAGGTTTACAGTATACTGAAGGCTGTGTGAAGAAGTACAACACCGTATCAAAGCATGTGTTATTGTTATCCCACACATGTAGTACAGATGCATGTATGGTTGTCTCCAAAGACATAAACCACGTAGAACACATGTTATTCCACAAGACTAACGTACAGTAGGAGGTACTCACCCTCACTCCCCTCCCCCGGGGGCTGGTAGAAGGACAGCCCCAGTGAGATCAAGGCAGCGATTTCCAGGATGATGAGGGTCACATCTTGAAGGGCTTCCCATACTAACTGTAAGAACGTTTTTGGCTTCTTTGGAGGTATAAGATTTAGACCATAGACTTCTTTTCTCTTGTCTAAGTCAGTTGCATCTCCTGCCAGACCTGTAGGCATATATGAACAAATAAAAATGATGTTTAATAGGACTACAGGTGATACTTAAACCAACTAAACAGGCAATATTTGTCCCAAAGCATTTAGAACACACTCTCCTTCCTAGGCTTCATTTTACACCTACTGCTTTCCATCACAAAAGCCACCAACATTGCGGTATTTTACCTCTATGAAATGCTCTTCTCATATTCCAAAGTAATGCACATAAGCTTTTGTAAATACACAGTGCACATAGTACAAGTTATTACAGAAACATCTCGAGTAAAGGATTATAACGTGTGCATTTGAAAGGTCGCATCAGTGTTCACGTCTTAGAGGGAACACAGCATTTGCCTCCACAAGGTAGATGTCCAATACCGATATTATTCCTTTTTTGAAGACGGGTCAGTTTTATGTTCTGGATATGTGTGCGTGTCATATCATGCTCTCATTAAAGATAGAGCAGAGAGTCATCTGAGTTGGTGCAAACTGATGAGTGGCTCCAGGGGCGACAGTGGTACAGGGGGTAGAGAAGTCGTTTAGTAATCAGAAGGTTGCTAGTTCGATTCCCTGTCGAAGCGTCCTTGAGCAAGACACTGAACCCCTAATTGCTCCTCATGTGCAGTGTGCCATCAGTGAAAAATGTAAAATGTGTATACATTGTAAGTCGCACATATGTAAGTCGCTTTGGATAAAAGCGTCTGCTAAATGACTAAATGTAAATGTTTGCAGACTGGCTCCTCACAGATCGGACTTTCGGAAAAACAAAGAATATCCAAGGCTGGTGTACCCTTGGTTTATTTTATTTTCTGCAGGTAAGAAATGACACAAACTTGAAGAATTTTTGGCAAGAGCAAGTAAGGCGCAGGTCAACATGTTGACGGGTTTAAAAAAACAGAGCAATCCTCCTTTCTGTTCGGCCCTCTCTCTCTCTCTCTCTGGGCCCCTGTGTCCCCCCCCACACACGCTGACTCATCAGCCAGGGCGGAGCTGCGCTCTTATATAATGCATTTGTGAGAGAGGGCCCTGGCCTCTGCCCTTCCCTCCTCTGCAGATACCATGTGCCATGCAAATCATTCCCTGTATTACCAGCTCTCCAGCAAGCTCCAGGCATACTTAGCTGTGCTGCTCGGAGATGAAAAACATAAAAAAAAGTGACACGAGTTCAACTGCCACGGAGTCATCCCTGTTCTGATGCATCATGCTGCTGCTCAGGCAAAAGATATCGCTTTAAGATAGTCTGCTTCTAAAGGAGTGGAGCTGCTGGATGCATTTAAACTGACATTTCACATCAAAAACTTAAAGTAGCAGTATAAATAGGCTTATCGATACAGTCGTCATGCAGCTAAAGGGCACATTATGCTGCAAATGCCAATCCAGGGTAGGCGTGATTTCCCCGCAGAATTACAACAGCTCACAGTGAGCTAGGTGGGAATTGCTCTTCAACACAGGTAAGAATCACTGCATTGGTGTAGTACACCAGCTGCCTAGCTGAGCAGTCTACAAAGTTAATGTACATATAGTATTGCATTACACTAACTATTATATACATTACACTATTACACTAACTTATAGAATATATATCCTCACATGCCCATTCCACACATGGCCATCTGTTGTCATATGACAACAAAGCCAGTTCCTCACATGCCAGAATATCAGCTTGAACTAAGAGAGCTCTAGGAAGAACAGACTGACTGAGGGGGCTTTGGTGATGCCATGGAGTGCCCTGCTGGCACCTAAAGCACTCCTGCTGTGGGCATACATTTACAGGACACTTGATAGGCGGAATATGACACAGGCTTCAACTAACTCATCTGCAGATGATTCAAGAGCCCATAGCTGCTGCCGTCTCCGTACAGCCACTGAGAAACTAGAAACCCATGCACACCCCACGGAAGCCATTAGACCTCCTGCCAACAAGATGAATGAACTTGAAACATGGACCCACAAAAAAAAGGAAAAGGTATGTTGAAAAAAATACATATATTTTCTAAGGACACAAGATTCAGCAGGACTACGGTACAGAGTAAAGAGAGCATTGTGCGGCAGTGAAAAAAATCACAACAATTAATTCTGGTTCTGAAGTCAAGAAACAGTCTTTCAGAGAGATGTTAAGTCTCGTGTCAAGGTCTTATCCATTATAAGGAGAAAGAAATCCCCAAATCCATGATCCAACTGGTTCTGTGTTATTTCAAAAGAAAGCTGTCAAGAGGAGCAGTGTTGTTCAGTGTACCACATTATTGGCATATATACATACCACTTAAGAGTGTGTTATATTTACACATCCGTATAGAGTAGCTAACTATTCTATAGAGTAAACCATAGATCTGCATGAAGCAGTAAATCTTAATAAAATATTATGGTCAACCTGAGCTATGATGAGCTATGAGCTACGATTCCTTTTAGCATCAATAAGGTTCTGTGTATGAGCAGTCCCAGCAGTGTGCCGTTGTTGTAAATCCATCACTGTGTCAATCTTCTCGTTTGCACATAAAACAAATCACTCAAGCCTATAATGAATGAAAACAGCAAATGCCAATTTTAACAAGAAACTGACATAATACACATGCCTCTGTTCCTGGCGAACACAAGAGCAGATAATTCTACTGGACAGCATTCAGAATCCTGGCACATTATTGGCAGCGATAAACTCTGGCCAGCAGCTGGGTAAATGTGATTCGGCATGGGCCCCTTGTTTTCTCAGGTCCCCCGATAAACAGGATTTTTGTGGAAGTCTGCATTTCAGCTGCTTCATCTGTCCAGCTGTGCTCCTGATTTTGTGTCTTGGAGCGCCAGAAGCTGGCCAGGAACGTTGGGAACGTTGCCTGTGCTTTTGTAACGCATCCCCCGCTGCCATCGATGCTTTTCAGGGATTAGGCCCTCAATGTGAATCTGCTGTCATTTAGCTGCCTGGGGCCGCCCATGTGTCCTCAGCTCGGTCACCGCCACGGAGAGGCAAGAAAAATACCTTTTTTTTCAAAATAAATGTTTATGTCATGCTGTAAGGATGTAACCTTAAGTTTTGATTGGTTTTGTTATTTAGTCTAAAAAACCAACATTTAGTTTATTTTCATGATCTGTTGAGTATGCAAGGGGTTCCCTGGGTAAACAGGAGAGATCTGTTTTGGCGGGTGTACTTTGTAGGAGTTTAATTGAGGGGGCACAGGTTGTTGAGGAGAGTTTGTAATACAGTTTGCTGTCTTGCCTTTCCATGTTAAAGCTAATTAAGCCCACTCCTGTAACCTGTTTCTTTTCCACCACGCCTCAGTGGGATCAGCCCCTCAGGGTTACAAGAATAGAGTGCGCTTTGGTGTCTTACTGTAGTCTTTTCTCCCAGATGCTTTGTCCTGCTTTTACTATCACAAAAAAATTATAATCACAGCTGCATACAGCTAGATCTTGGTCCAAGAGACCTTGTTAGATTGTCACCAACAGTCCCTATCAAGACAGAAAGAGAACTGAAGAACTGATTCTCTCCTATAGTCCCTATCAAGACAGAAAGAGAAAGAGAACTGATTCACACCTATAGTCCCTATCAAGACAGAAAGAGAACTGATTCACACCTATAGTCCCTATCAAGACAGAAAGAGAAAGAGAACTGATTCACACCTATAGTCCCTATCAAGACAGAAAGAGAACTGATTCACACCTATAGTCCCTATCAAGACAGAAAGAGAAAGAGAACTGATTCACACCTATAGTCCCTATCAAGATAGAAAGAGAAAGAGAACTGATTCACACCTATAGTCCCTATCAAGACAGAAAGAGAAAGAGAACTGATTCACACCTATAGTCCCTATCAAGACAGAAAGAGAAAGAGAACTGATTCACACCTATAGTCCCTATCAAGATAGAAAGAGAAAGAGAACTGATTCACACCTATAGTCCCTATCAAGACAGAAAGAGAACTGATTCACACCTATAGTCCCTATCAAGACAGAAAGAGAAAGAGAACTGATTCACACCTATAGTCCCTATCAAGACAGAAAGAGAACTGATTCACACCTATAGTCCCTATCAAGACAGAAAGAGAAAGAGAACTGATTCACACCTATAGTCCCTATCAAGATAGAAAGAGAAAGAGAACTGATTCACACCTATAGTCCCTATCAAGACAGAAAGAGAAAGAGAACTGATTCACACCTATAGTCCCTATCAAGATAGAAAGAGAAAGAGAACTGATTCACACCTATAGTCCCTATCAAGACAGAAAGAGAACTGATTCACACCTATAGTCCCTATCAAGACAGAAAGAGAAAGAGAACTGATTCACACCTATAGTCCCTATCAAGACAGAAAGAGAACTGATTCACACCTATAGTCCCTATCAAGACAGAAAGAGAAAGAGAACTGATTCACACCTATAGTCCCTATCAAGATAGAAAGAGAAAGAGAACTGATTCACACCTATAGTCCCTATCAAGACAGAAAGAGAAAGAGAACTGATTCACACCTATAGTCCCTATCAAGACAGAAAGAGAAAGAGAACTGATTCACACCTATAGTCCCTATCAAGATAGAAAGAGAAAGAGAACTGATTCACACCTATAGTCCCTATCAAGACAGAAAGAGAAAGAGAACTGATTCACACCTATAGTCCCTATCAAGACAGAAAGAGAAAGAGAACTGATTCACACCTATAGTCCCTATCAAGACAGAAAGAGAAAGAGAACTGATTCACACCTATAGTCCCTATCAAGACAGAAAGAGAACTGAGCCAATGGGCCCACCCCCACTAACACACAACATAGATGATCTAAAAGTGAACAGAGCAGGGGAGAGTTGCCTGGAAACACTAGCCCCCTCTCCCCCTAACACACACACACACACACACACACACACACACATAACCACATTTATATTGAGAGTGTGTGTGTGTGTGTGTGTGTGTGTGTGTGTGTGTGTGTGTGTGTGCGTGTGTGTGTGTGCGTGGGTGGGTGGGTGGCAGTATTGGGGGGTGAGGGGGTGGTGGTGGGGGGGGGTAAAGTAGAAAACACCCCACATCCAAGTACAATGAGTATCCAAAAATAGCCTCATTAACCATTCCCTTTTTAATTGAGCCTCAGGACGCATGGAGATCCTCTCATTGATCTAGCTCCCGCGCACGGCAGCACATCCAGCACATCCAGCGCGCGCGTTTCCCACGGCCCGGGCCACTGCTATATGCAGCGGGGGGGGGAGAGAGCACCGCCTCAGCACCTCTCATTGGCTGAGCCCAACCGCACCGAGCACGGCTGACAGCCACCGGTCTCGTGCAGCCAAGCGGTGTGCCATAGCAGCTGAACATCACTCACTGCGATGCTGTGATCCTCAGCCAGCCACTCTCAATTAACACAAGCAAGTCCGGCGTCACGCCCCCGTTCAGTGTGCAGAGGCTCCTCGAGCCTGCCCTGCGTTCAGTGAGGGGGGGGGGGGGGGGGGGGGGGGTCGCACGACTACACAAGGAGACGGAGCGAGGCGCAGGAAATGAGCTGGGAAGTTGGGAGCTGCGAGGAAGTCTAAATATGCAAATGAGGGGGTATGTGTGGTTTTATGAAAATGTGCGCTGGTGTTAGAAGGGTGATCGCGGGGCTATGTGTGTTATGAATACATAAAGCATGCCATCATGGCAAGCCTGATACTGAAGCCAAGCCATTACCCAGCAGCAGAGTGTTGAGGGGCATATGAATATGAAAAGGATAAAAATTCAGTGTGCATTTGGAGTCGGTTCCAATTTCCTCCAAAGTGCCTATTTTATTAGGCATTTAAGAGCTCACAGCGTAAGAAATATGACCAAAGTACAGTATCAGTCATCTCTCCTTGATGTTAATTGAACATTTATAGCTCCATTTGTTACTTGGCTTCATAAAAGTACTTTGAAACATGCAAGTACTAGGCTCGGAGAGTCTGGTGAGTGATGATGCTCACAAAATAATAATTCAGTAAATATTCAAATCATAAACTATAAACTTCAAGATGAGCTTATAAATCAGAGGAAATCAGGCATGCAGCATAAATCAGAAGGTAGAGATTAAATTTGGACAGTAAGTACATGCATGCATGCATGCTTGTATGTATGTATGTATGTATGTATGTATGTATGTATGTATGTATCCCTTAAACAGAGAGATGGAGAGAGATAGAGATCTCCAAGGTAAGAGCACACCCAAAAGTGCTCTAAGAGGGAAAGAATGTTGCGGCTGCGGTTTGCTCAGATCAAATGGGAGACATGCAAAGTGTTTCAGTCGACCTGATTACGCGCCGAGGGAGGGTGGCTGGGTGGCTGGGGACGCTCGAGGGAGAGACGCTCCAAGCGAAACACCCTGAACACCCCGGCTCATTTAGGGAGGGAAATGAGGACACTCATGTGCGCGCGCGGGCGGGCGCGCTGATGATGAGGTAGGGGGGGAACCACAAAAGAGAATAGGCCAAGTTTAAAAAAAGATCACAAATTGATTTCCAGACCATTTGGAAACTCCGGGGACCAAAGTAAAAAATTTTTTTTTTTTAAACGTACTCCTGCCACATTTCCAGACCTTTCTCTGCCAATCACTGGTGTTCATTACATATGCAAAGACAAAGGCAGGTGAATGCAGGACGTTTTTGGGCATTGAAACCAAGGCTACTTGATAGGAGAACCTGGAAATTTGAAATGACCGGACTGCATGTGTGTTTGAGAAGGGAGAGAGAGGCAGCGAGAAAGAGTGAGAGAGAGAAGCAGGGGGCATTATTGCATATTTTAACAGTTGGCTTTTTTTCACCGTGGCTAAAAATAGATTGCCATGGAAACCCTACACATCATACAGGCTGGATGGGAAGGTTCACAAGCTCGCTGCAAAGCCTACATTATGGCTTAACCGCAACATAGATACTTCCTTTTTCCAGGCAGACAACCTCCAGGTTAGCAAGCACTGGGGGGCATTAACAGATTATCTCAAACTGTCCAACTAGTGCTTGAGAAAGCAAATGCAGTGCTTTTCACTCTGCTCAGGCTAACAGTGTAAGCCTCCCTCTGTTGCTAAGGGATATGACTGGCCCTAGATCAGTAATTCACAGGAACCGAAACAGGAGAAAAAGCAGGCGCGTAATGAGAACATTTGAGAAATTGCAGGTCACAGAAAATACTTGAGGACAAGATGGATGAATAGAATGATAATCTGGGGACACAAGGGGAAAATCAATACCAATACACAACATGCGGTGTAGCGAAGATAAATAGGAGCCAAAATAACAACTGACATGGTTGGATAAATCATGCTCTGTTTGCTATACATTGACTAAATGCCACAGAATTCTAGTACACCACTCTTGTGTCAGATTCGGAGTATCTTTTCTACGGTGTGCCATATCCAAAACTAGTTTCCTTGGAAACCTGTTGTGATACATCGTATTGATGTTTCTCACGATCGATATCTCAGCACCATCTGAGGGGGATAATATATCTGGTGAAAATCTGAAGTGAAAATATTATACACAGAATACTAATATATACTGATCGTACAGTCAGTTTAAATGCGGGTCTCACATAAATAAGCTCACGAGAGACATTTAATGACAACTAAATGAACATTTTAATAACTAAGCCTGCTTCCAAATAACACAAATAATTGATATCAATTAAATGTTTCATTTTAAAATGGTCTGCTGCCTCTGACCTTGTCGTCTTCTATTAGAGGTCAAAGAGAAAATGGCAAAGCGTGCACAACCTATTGAAGCCCACTCATTAAGGTTGGTCTATTAGTTCATGCTGGGCAGAGCGGACGGCTCCGTGCCAATGATAAGCAATGAGGGCAGCCCCTGGCTCTGGTGCCAACGCACGTGGAAGAGGGCACCCTGTAATTGATCCCCCAGGCTGGAGAGATGAACACACACACACACTTGGCAGACATGTACACACACGCACAGACACACAGAGAAATAAACACACACAGACGCGCGCACAACTGGCCAAGATGAATACACACAACACGTATATTTATGAAGACATTTACTGTACACACCAGTGAATAATATACAAACATACACACACACTCACACACACTTCATTTGGTGATCTTTCAAATGGATTACCTCGTCTGTGTCTGTGTGTATATAAAATTACTCTTTCGAAAAGGAGACTGATTTTCACATGTCAAATAAAACATTTGTGTATGTGGTATTAAAGAATGCACGGAGAGGAAGTAAGAAATGTAGCCTTCATTAGCCGCCCTGCACATCTGGTTCATGAGAGTAGCCAGGGCGGCCGGCCCCCCACAAGACTCTAACTCTAACTTAATTAGACATCTGCTGGGTGGTCAGAGCGTGTGTGTGTTTGGACACGAGTGCCCACCTGCACCACCGGCCCACACCAACAGAGGCAGACGGGGAAACTTCAGTCAGCACACTAGCAAGTACTAGCAATCACATTCATGGGGAAAGGCATTACATGCCTACATATGGGCACACGTATATACACACACACACACACACACACACACACAGAGACAGAGAGAGAGAGAGAGAGAGAGAGAGAGAGAGAGAGAGAGAGTTGCACAGATGCCATATGTTCATACACACACGTGTGTCGGTGTCGGTGTGTGTGTGTGTGAGTGTGTGTGTGTGTGTGAGTGTGTGTGCGTGCGTGCGTGCATGCGTGCGTGCGTGTGTGTGTGCGCGTGTGCGTGTGTGTGCGTGCGTGCGTGTGTGTGTGCGCGTGTGCGTGTGCGTGTGTGTGTGTGTGTGTGTGTGCGTGTGTGCGTGTGCGTGTGTGCGTGCATGCGTGCGTGCGTGCATACGTGCGTGTGTGAGTGTGCCTGCGTGCGTGCGTGCATGCGTGCGTGCGTGTGTGTGTGAGTGTGCCTGCGTGCGTGCGTGCGTGCGTGCGTGCGTGCGTGCGTGCGTGCGTGCGTGCGTGCGTGCGTGCGTGCGTGCGTGTGTGTGTGTGTCTCCTAAAGTGCACTGAGCAGTAATAGAGTCACATGGCCTTCCCTCAGTCTCCAGGCTGTGGTGTCAGGCTCCACTTTCACCTGCAGGGTTCAGGTGTAAGCCCTTACCTCAGTGCAGCCCATTAAAATGCAGATTAGCCCAGGAACTCATAAAAGACTCATGATGAGGGGAAGTGAGAGAGATTATGTGGGGGAAAAAGGCATTAAAAAGCTGTCTGTCTGCCCGCACATCAGCCATAAGGCACAGCAGAGCAGTCCCATTTATACAGGTCTCTGCAGTGTTCTCACATTTATGGAAATATGTGTGAAAAGGGAGAATATGCAAATGTACCTGCGACATTAAAACATGCTCATATTTGTGCAACCTCAATCTCACTTGATAAGTGTACGCTGTCTTAAACAGTGTTTGGTTTACAATCATGGCATGGTGGCAGTATAATTTTACAGAATCCTCCCTACTTATTTCATAATCAGCACAGATATGTTGTAGTAAAAAGCTTACCAATAAATGCCACATAACAATAATTGTTATGGTTTTACAACACATACATATTTTTCGATTTTAAAGACCTTTCTTAATGACTGATTAATGATGATTGTCGAAAAAACAAAAACCTATCTAGTATCTAGACTCAAATCAATCTGTAATGGATTCCCTCAGAGCCCCATAATGGTTCAGTTCATTTGAGTCCCAGTGGATCATTATGGATCCCGGATATCAAACTAACATTATCTGCACCTCAGTGCCATTCAATCAGGATATCAAACTAACATTATCTGCACCTCAGTGCCATTCAATCCATAGCAGATACCATTCCACCGTTACCAGGTCTCCATGGCAATAATGACATACAGAACCAGAATATATCTTTTATTTTTTTTGTTTTCTCGTATGCAATATGCCACCTCACTCCGATGTGGTCTGATAGATAGATAGATAGATAGATGGATACTTTATTAATCCCGAGGGAAATTTAGTCTGGTACCATGTTTATGACAAAGAAGTGTAAAAGAGAAACAGCCCAAATAACCAGACGCCCAAAGATATGTACAGTAACTACCGAAAGGCTGACGAACAGAAATGAACCATTTTTGCTTTTTTTATCCGTCTCTTTCAGCTTTAGTTTCTCCTGGTTGTAGACAGAGGTTAATTAAACTGCTAGAGACTTGATTAGCTCCAAGGCTAAAGCACAAATCTAATGCAAATGGAGCGTCTAGCCCTCAGACCTTACCTAGCAGCATATGATGATCATTAACTGGTCCTCTCAAACTGGGCCATTTGTGCAGCAGTGCAAAAACAATAACCGGCTCACATTGAGGATGTTCCAGAGAAGGGTGAGGTGTTGGGTGATGTTAGATCCAGCTGTTTGCACATTACTCTGACTAACTCTGGGGGCCTGAATACTCCATTCACCTCATTTACATTCACATTTAGTCATTTAGCAGACGCTTTTATCCAAAGCGACTTACATATGTGCGACTTACAATGTATACACATTTTACATTTACACTGATGGCACACTGCACATCAGGAGCAATTAGGGGTTCAGTGTCTTGCTCAAGGACGCTTCAACAGGGAATCGAACTAGCAACCTTGTGCTTCCTAAACGACTTCTTTACCTCCTGTACCACTGTCGGCCCATTAAAGACGAAGCAGCCCCCTGTCTTGCTTGAGAGTAAGCCCCAGGAGCGCTGATGCATGTGGGCACAAGTCTAGAGTGAGGACGGCGAAGTAAGAGACATATATAGAGTGATACTTACTTAGTGATTGATTTAGAATTCTCTAAATTAGAAATTCTATCCACAAACTATTGTACGTCTCCTCTGAAATTGAATGGTGCACGAACAGCCCCTCTCTCTCTCAGTTTGACCTTGAAGTGACATTGCATCAGAGAGGACACAAGTAAAATGGAGAATACTAGAATTTAAAATCCCTTTATGCTTGAAGTTTGGGTTGTCATATGCGTTCGTTTGTTTTTTCAGCCCAGTAGCACAGACATCCTGGAACACAGTGATCCGTCTTCGGCCTGTACCTGTCACCTCATTGAACAGTTCCGACACCTGCCGTTGCGGAGGGGAGGACGGATGACAGTGCATCGGTCTCCAAACTGCCCTATGCGTACGCTCACACCTCGTAAAAATAGAAGTGAGGGGGTCACACAGGACACAGAGCCAGCTGCCAGCCCAAACACTGGCCCCTGCATCTTAGTCAGCAGCCGTTCGCATCACCTCCAGCCACTCCCCGGCAGAGATGGGGACAGCCAGCCCGCGTGACACTGGAAGGCGAATGTCGGTGGATCTTGGCTGAGGGCGAAGGAACTTGGCACTTCGCCGACTAACGACGCTAGTACACTGAGCAGTCACACTTGGCTAGTCGCAGTCACACACCTGTTCGCCGGTCTCACTCGCCGAGACCTGTCAGCCCGCCCCGAATGCTGGGTGTCTCTAAAATGGCGCTGACACCCTTGCCGCTCTGATTTCCCTACAAGTGGCAGGCTGAGCTGTGAGAGAGGAGGGCTGTGAGGAGCATCTGGCACAAGCAGGCCTAGGTTCCTGTGAAGCGCCTTGAAGCAACACTTAACTGTTAACAGCTCTGAAGAAAGAAATACAAAAAAAAACGACTTACAAAATAGAATCTGAAAGATGACAGGCTGGGGAATTTCCGCTTGCACTATTGGTAATGTCAAAGTGCTGCAAACTCAGGCAACTAAGCTGTGACAGTCAGTTGTGTCTCACTGAATGAGAAAGGAAAGGAAAGCAGAGTTTGTCTGCGTGATGTACGCATTGTAGTATTTTTAAATAACTTCTTAAAACCTTCACAGAGTTAACCTTCACAAAAAGTTAAGAGAAGCAAGGTCGATCAAAGAAGTATTTTCATTATCACTGTCTTTCTCTTTTTTTACTCAGCTCTTAATATCTACCATGAAGCCAGATTTCACACCAAAGATATCTCAAAATGGAACCTTCCACACAGAGTCACAGACGGTGCAACACTTTTCTTATTCTAGTTCCCCCAAGGTCATCCGATTGGGAGCTGCAGTGCCTTTGGGGGCAGAAAAAAGGCCATGTATCATTAATAATCACTCCTTGGAGAGACACATTTCTCCTTTTTAAGAACCACTGCCAGAATGAGGGCAGCTTTGCTGGTGAGGAGGAGAAAGTGTCCTTATTAAAGGAGATTGCGCTCTATCTGAGGAGCAATTCCTGGTGGGGCTGAGATTAAATAGGATGTGTCAGAGGGGAATGCAAGGCCCGTGCTTCGTGGACCAGATTAGCATGCTCAAGGGGGGGGGGGGGGGGGGTGTGGAGTGGAGGAGGGGGAGAGTTGTGGGCTGAGTTGTTGGGACACCGTTTAACCAGCCACATGAGGAGACGGAGTAGTGGCAGAGAATGAGCCGCCACCCATGGCATCCTCCCTCATGCTAAACCCTGTGTCCTTCAGCCCAATGTCAAACTGGATGAAAACAGCACAAAACACAAGAGAAATGCACAGTCTCACTAAACTGCACTGAATTGTATCAGCATGTGCAGTGTGCGAGTGGGGCTGGGGATGAGGATTGTTTGATGCATTTGTTGGCTGGTGTTTACAGCAGTGGCATCTTTTCAATCTCTTTCCGTGACCTTCAGAGGACTAATAGTGCTGCAATGAATTTCATCTGCTTTTTCCACTGCCTGCTGCGCGCGCACGCACGCACATTCACAGGCGCACAAAGAGCATGTTGTCTGGCTCTGCCCACTTTCAGAACACATCTAATAATAATATGGTCATTTGATAACGTATAACAAAGAGATAATTAAGACATGCTTAAAAAGACGGAAGGTCAAAACATTCTCACAGCCTCACGGGCAACACGTTAGGGCTATTTCAGCAGAGCAGCACTGCTCTGAGTTTCACCCAGAGGGATTAAGAATCATTCAAGAAACAGCGTCCAATCTGATCATAAATAAATCTTAACAGCGCAATGCATAAAGAAAAGAGGGGACGAAGGGACCAGAGCGATTCAACAGCAGCCCAACCAAGTGTAGGTTAAGTCCCATTTGAATGTGACGGGTTATCACACAGAAATAGCCGTATGAGAGGAGAGGAGGGAGTCGTGTAGGAGGACAGGTTCTATCACGCTCCAGACACTTCTCGCCAACTCACAGCTGGTGTGTAGGCCACGGCTGCTATGCTGCATAGATTAGCATACACTAGCTAGCTCTCATAGCCTCTCACCCCCCCCCCCCCCCTTCTGGAGGGCCATTTTTGCATCTTCACCAAATATATAATCGACATAAAAGCTCCATAGATGTCTCCCTGAGAAGACAAGTGCATACAAATGGTGGTTTAAGTGATGCTTAATGGCAACATTACCATCTATGGCAAGTTGTACTGCTAGGTACAGTTATTTACTCAAGTCCACAGCAGCCTCTAACTCACGTTTACTTGTGTATGGCAATTTAAAATTTGAAGCAGGCTGTGCTCAGAAGGACAATAGTGATGAACTCAATTGCATCAGCTTTGGGATGGCTCCAGAGCCCAAACCACTGTTTCCTATGCTAAGATGGCAGGCAATGTTCTTCCCCTTATGAGAGCTCCGAGGAGTATGGGCTCCCAGGCATCAGGGAGGGACATGTTAAGCAGCACGAAGGCAACAGCTTTCTGTGAGGACACTCAGGAATCAATACGCTTATGCCAAGACTACTAATCTATAGGCAAGATAACCTTCCAACTGCAAAGATTGGCCACCTGCCGTTCTCCCACCATAGGCTGAAAGCAAGTTTGATAGCATGATCAGGCTGCTCATCCAACTACCAACATATATAGCTATCACCCCAACACACTGTTGACATGAACTCCTGCTATTCACCCCCACGGACCACATCAAAAGAGGCAAGTACTACCTGTCATCCCTCCAACTACAGACCTACCAGGCATACTAGGCGTCTGCTGTGTCTCCTGTGGAGATGAATCAGGAGCAGCCACCATATTACTGCAGCTATAGCACTTAGTGGCACCAGACCAGGAGGGCTGCTGGGTGCATGAAGGTGACTGAGTCCCACTTGCTCCCCAGAGAGAGCGCCTTAGCGCTCCCCTTATTAGCAAGGACTGGCTGGGACCATTTGTCTTCATTAGTGCGTCACAGTTCTTTCTTTCCCCGCAAAAAAATCTCTGAATCACTCAGGAAAAGTCACAGACATATTTCAGTATGTAGAATAAGTGCATACTTGTGGGTTGTAACATTACATTTCTTCAAAGCCTTGGAGTGTTTTAGGAGCTTGATGAATGGCAGCTCCAAAGGCTGTGGACGTTTCCCCTGAAAGGCGTATAAGCCTCACACATACTCTGCTGACAGACGGGTTTTCAGTGCAGGGCGGAGAGTTCCTGTGTAGTGTCTGTGATGTCTGTGGTCATATATACCACACGGGGCTAGAGCAGTGGTCCTGTGTGGTGTCTGTGGTGTCTGTGGTCATATATACCACACGGGGCTAGAGCAGTGGTCCTGTGTGGTGTCTGTGGTGTCTGTGGTGTCTGTGGTCATATATACCACACGGGGCTAGAGCAGTGGTCCTGTGTGGTGTCTGTGGTGTCTGTGGTGTCTGTGGTCATATATACCAGACTAGAGCAGTGGTGTCTGTGGTGTCTGTGGTCATATATACCACACGGGACTAGAGCAGTGGTCCTGTGTGGTGTCTGTGGTGTCTGTGGTCATATATACCAGACTAGAGCAGTGGTGTCTGTGGTGTCTGTGGTCATATATACCAGACTAGAGCAGTGGTGTCTGTGGTGTCTGTGGTGTCTGTGGTCATATATACCACACGGGACTAGAGCAGTGGTCCTGTGTGGTGTCTGTGATGTCTGTGGTCATATATACCAGACTAGAGCAGTGGTGTCTGTGTGGTGTCTGTGGTGTCTGTGGTCATATATACCAGACTAGAGCAGTGGTGTCTGTGGTGTCTGTGGTCATATATACCAGACTAGAGCAGTGGTGTCTGTAGTGTCTGTGGTGTCTGTGGTCATATATAACAGACTAGAGCAGTGGTGTCTGTGGTGTCTGTGATGTCTGTGGTCATATATAACACACGGGGCTAGAGCAGTGGTCCTGTGTGGTGTCTGTGGTGTCTGTGGTCATATATACCAGACTAGAGCAGTGGTGTCTCTGGTGTCTGTGGTGTCTGTGGTCATATATACCACACGGGACTAGAGCAGTGGTCCTGTGGTGTCTGTGGTCATATATACCCCACGGGACTAGAGCAGTGGTGTCTGTGGTGTCTGTGATGTCTGTGGTCATATATACCACACGGGGATAGAGCAGAGGTTCTGTGTGGTGTCTGTGATGTCTGTGATCATATATACCACACGGGACTAGAGCAGTGGTCCTGTGTAGTGTCTGTGGTCATATATAACAGACTAGAGCAGAGGTCCTGTGTAGTGTCTGTGGTCATATATATACCACACGGGACTAGAGCAGTGGTGTCTGTGGTGTCTGTGGTCATATATACCACACGGGACTAGAGCAGAGGTCCTGTGTGGTGTCTGTGATGTCTGTGGTCATATATACTACACGGGGCTAGAGCAGTGGTGTCTGTGGTGTCTGTGGTGTCTGTGGTCATATATACCACACGGGACTAGAGCAGTGGTCCTGTAGTGTCTGTGGTCATATATACCCCACGGGACTAGAGCAGTGGTGTCTGTGGTGTCTGTGGTGTCTGTGGTCATATATACCACACGGGACTAGAGCAGTGGTCCTGTGATGTCTGTGGTCATATATACTACACGGGACTAGAGCAGTGGTGTCTGTGGTGTCTGTGGTGTCTGTGGTCATATATACCACACGGGGCTAGAGCAGTGGTGTCTGTGGTGTCTGTGGTCATATATACCACACGGGGCTAGGGCAGTGGTGTCTGTGATGTCTGTGGTCATATATACCCCACGGGACTAGAGCAGTGGTCCTGTGTGGTGTCTGTGATGTCTTATATACCACACGGGACTAGAGCAGTGGTGCCTGTGGTGTCTGTGGTCATATATACCAGACTAGAGCAGTGGTCCTGTGTGGTGTCTATGGTGTCTGTGGTCATATATACTACACGGGACTAGAGCAGTGGTTCCATGACGTTGGGAAAACAACACGTGTGTGGTGAAACACACATGCTAAACTATTGAGAGCAGTTCATCTCGTGGGCTGCATTTAAAGCAGCAGTTTGATCAATAATTCCCAAACGGTTGGTTATTATTTACAGAGGTGTTTAGAAATACAGGTGGCCATTCAAATGACTTACCATATTCAAAAGGATACATATGAGTTATACTACACACCGGTGGACATTGCAGGACACACCGAGCATATTTCACAGACATGAAATAATGTGCATTCAAGATTCATTGATCTGGTATAACATACACAATACAGCATTGCCTACTTTAACTAACAACATGAGACACCATCATTAATAGGGTTCCTGTTGTTATCGATGAACACGTACAGACGAGGAAGGACGGTCACAGATCAAGACGATGCCGCTATCTATAAAGCTATAGATTACAAACATGACTCTGCCGTCCACACTAGCCCCTATCCCATTACAGTGGGGGGCAAATAAAGCATCGGTTGGAGCAAACCACACCAGCTGTTGCTTACCACCGTAGAGAATCAGGCCGTCATTGTTTTATCAAATGTACTTTTTCCTATAAAATGTGATGGTCCTTAAGTGCAGTTCTGGAACGCATCCTTTTCTTTTTATAATTACTCACTTACGCAAAACAGTCATTAGAGAGAATCTACAAGTCCAGTCATCAATCAAAGCTGGCATTTTGCTCCGGTGTGGGCAGTGCTTCCACATCCCAAGGAGGCACATTTAGACTGACCTCTCTGTAGTTGCCCAGGAGACAACCAGTCCTGTCTAATAACACCTGTGTGAGGTGAGGTAGGGGGAAAGGAGAAGGAGAGTGTGCTCCCAAGGAGACAGAATGTGTTGATGCATAGCTAAACAGAGAGCTGTTTCAGAACTGATACAGGCAGAGGGATATCTTCAGTCATCATTTACATGACTCGAACTTGAGTGACACGCATGCAACACATGAGAGAGAGAGAGAGTGAGAGTGTGTGTGTGTGTGTGTGTGTGTGTGTGTGTGTGATGAGGTGTGTTGTTGTTTGTGATGTCTTTTGTGCAGGACAGTATGTGTCGTGTATGTGTGTACGTAAATATGGTGTGTTCAAAAACAATAACGCATAAGAGGAAGGACCACCACATGGGGTCACCCACTCACCCTCTGTCGGCGATGTGTTGAGCCTCTGGCAGAGTCCCTCCGTGCCCCCATAGTCCTCTTGGATTTTGACCACGGCTTCCGTGCCTCGCATCTCCATAAGGGCGCGCAGCTCCATGAGCGAGATCCCAAAGCCCCCGGCATGGTTGTCCTCATTGCTTTGGTTCTTGGTGTAAAAATCACTGTTGGTCATGTCCCCCATAGTGGCGAGTATTGCTTGGTGTCGCTCGATGCAGAGCTGAAGAGAATCGTCAATAAAAAAATCACGGGGGGAGACAAGGACCAACAAAGCGGGCCGCCACCAGGCAGCGTGGCTGGTAGATTTGAATGTGTCTAATCACTCGGGAGAATGCAAGGAGAGAGAAAGAGAGAGAGAGAGGGAGAGGGAGGGAGAGAGGAAAAGAGAGAGAAGCTCTAAGGAGAGAAAAGGACAGAGAATCTGTAGAAGGAGGCAGCTAGAAAGAGAGAGAGAAAAAGGGGGAGAGAAAAAAAATCTAGTCCACTGTGTGGAAGAGGCGTTGGTATGGGCAGCCGGCAGGCGCTTTCAGAGGGCGGCGAGCGGCGCAAGACTCCGGGAAGGCGAGAGAGAGAGAGAGAGAGAGAGAGAGAGAGAGAGAGAGAGAGCGCCGGATGAGCTGCTCCTGGGAACCTTCATTCAACACGGCTGCAGACCTGCACCACTCCATGTGCACTGTCCCATTCTCATTGGCCTCAGTCTGCCTCTGTCTACATGGTGCTCTGCTCCATTACTCCTTCAGAGAAAGAAAGAGAGAGAGAGAGAGAGAGAGAGAGAGAGAGGGAGGGATGGAGAGACAGAGATAAGAAAGAGGAGTCAGTTTCTGAGGCACTGGTACAAAGGAGAGTGTTGCAACACGGTCACAGGAGGGGAGGGGAGAAAAGAGAGAGAGAGGGAGGAGGAGGAGGAGGAACGAAAGACAGCCAGGGAGAGGAGGAGAGAGACAGTGTGTGTAAAATTAGGAGAGGAAGAGAGGAGGAGGGGGGAGGAGCAAGAGAGAGAGATGGGGAGGGAGGGAAGGAGTGAGAGGAGCAGAAAGCGTGTGAGAAAGAGAGGGAGGGAGGCAGCAGCCTCAGCACGGAGCGTGGGGAGGAGCTGAGAGAGAGAGAGAGAGAGAGAGAGAACACGTCCACGCAACCGCCTGTCACACGCTCACAGATGCAGCGCTAGCCATGACAACAGCAGCGGCAGAACCGGCATCCACACCCACACCCACACCCACATCAGCATCCACACCCACACCCACATCAGCATCAGCATCCACACCCACATCAGCATCAGCACCAGCATCAGCACCAGCAGAACACAGTCACATCCACACCCACATCAGCATCCACACCCACACCCACACCCACACCAGCATCAGCATCAGCACCAGCACCAGCAGAACACAGTCACATCAGCACCAGCACCAGCACCACAAGCCCAGCACCAGCAGAACACAGTCACATCCACACCCACACCAGCATCAGCACCAGCAGAACACAGTCACATCAGCACCAGCAGAACACAGTCACATCAGCACCAGCAGAACACAGTCACATCCACACCCACACCAGCATCAGCACCAGCAGAACACAGTCACATCAGCACCAGCAGAACACAGTCACATCAGCACCAGCAGAACACAGTCACATCCACACCCACACCAGCATCAGCACCAGCAGAACACAGTCACATCAGCACCAGCAGAACACAGTCACATCAGCATCAGCAGAACACAGTCACATCAGCACCAGCAGAACACAGTCACATCAGCACCAGCAGAACACAGTCACATCAGCACCAGCAGAACACAGTCACATCCACATCAGCATCAGCAGAACACAGTCACATCAGCACCAGCAGAACACAGTCACATCAGCACCAGCAGAACACAGTCACATCAGCACCAGCAGAACACAGTCACATCAGCATCAGCACCAGCAGAACACAGTCACACCAGCACCAGCAGAACACAGTCACATCAGCACCAGCAGAACACAGTCACATCCAAGCACCAGCAGAACACAGTCACATCAGCACCAGCAGAACACAGTCACATCAGCACCAGCAGAACACAGTCACATCCAAGCTCCACACTTCAGTCCCATGAGCCATGGCTAAATACAGAACCTCATACATATTAATGAGAGAACATTTGTGTGCCTCACAGCTCCATTTTGCACTCGCTGGGTGTGTGTGTGTGTGTGTGTGTGTGTGTGTGTGTGTGTGTGTGTGTGTGTGTGTGTGTGTGTGTATGATTGAGAGTGTGAAAGAGGAAGAGAAAGAGAGAAAGAGAGAGAGAGAGAGGAGAGAGAGGGAGGGAAGGGAAAAAAGGGGGAGAGAAATTGCTGGAGGACAGAGAGTGGCGTGATGGTCTTACTATGTGTATGTTCATAGGCAAATACTTGTTGTGTACATGTCAGGATATGTCTAGAGTTGTACACAGTATCTGTGTGTGTGTGTGTGTGTGTGTGACGTCTACAGAGCACAATCAGCCTGAAAAGACCATGGAAACTCCCAAGAAGTGGAGACCTGCTATCAAGGATGAGATGCATCACAGTCACACTACAATTAGCCACAGGCAACTACTAGATGAATGCCGAGGATTGTGTAATGTAATGAGGGTATCTCCCTTCAGTGTTGATGGGTAACTAGAGCGCTTGACTCTCTGTGATCGCTGCCCCTACCATAATATTTTGCCCGCTTGTATCGTTTAATTTAAAATTCAAAATACCAACAACTGCAGTCGTATAAGAGGGAAATCAGTGTCACTCACATTTAAACAATTCCACTCCAAAGACAGCTCCTCTTCTCTATAAACATGACAATACAAGTTTATTTTAATAGTTATTTAAACAACCATTTAAATTAGGGTCAGGGCTGTCCAGTATGATAGTTAGATCCATTAATTACACCATTTTTTCAGAAACCTCTTGGCACATCCTATAGTGGTGATGTTACATTTACATTTAGTCATTTAGCAGAAGCTTTTATGCAAAGCGACTTACATATGTGCGACTTACAATGTATGTTTTACATTTTACACTGATGGCACACTGCACATCAGGAGCAATTAGGGGTTCAGTGTCTTGCTCAAGGACGCTTCGACAGGGAATCGAACTAGCAACCTTCTGATTACTAGCCGACTTCTCTACCTCCTGTACCACTGTCGCTCCTCATGGCATGACTGGCATGGCTCACTGCAGAGGCAGAGGCTGGCACCATCACAGGCTGCCACCAGCGCCAGGCGTGGGGTCTGGCTGCGGGCGCTGGTTGGCAGACAGCAGGATCTCCTCAAGTACTTGCCTGCCCAGGGAGGCTGGGTAATCAAAGCTCATGTCACTGCTGCGCCAGCGTGTCCAACGAGCGCCAGCGTGGGCGTGCTCCAGGGAGGCGGCCCTGTCGTGGCACGGAGGACAGCTCTGAGCGCGTGATAGACATTTCAGTCCCGCGGCGCACCCACGACATCCTGTCCCACGCAACGCAAAACTCTAATATTGTGTCCAGCTCCTGCCTGCATCATTCAAAACTCTAATATTGTGTCCAGCTCCTGCCTGCATCATTCAAAACTCTAATATTGTGTCCAGCTCCTGCCTGCATCTTCCACCGTTTGTCCCGCTCGAGCCCGCTAGACCAAGGTGGACGTTTACACTGGATGAATCTTTCAGTGCCCGCCATGTGCCATGTGTAAAGACCACTAAACTTGCGCCTGTTTCTGTAAAAAACATGTTATTTCCTACGACTCTTGTGCGTGGAGTTGCATGGAGCACGCATGGAGTGTGCAGTGGCATCGCAGGAGATTCACTGACATGCTTATGGCTGGCCATGTACTATGGTACTATGGCCATGTACTATGGTATCTCAGCTGAAACTAGGGTTGGAGAACTCACATTCCACTGAACCTTGAAATAGTCATCTTTAATGGTCACAGTATATGTGGAAGGACTTTTCCATGGCAGAGGCTAAATTAGAATATTTTCACTGAATCATTATATCCATTCAACCGGAAAGAAAACAGCAAAAAAAAGAATGAAGCAATGCTTTCAGAGACAAATTAAAACACAACTAATGTGAGTACATAAGGAGGTTGTGATTCACATGAATACTCTTTGCCTCTCTATCTCTGTGCCTGTGTTTGGTGCGAGTAAAATGGCCGAAAAAAGTCAAGTTAAATGTTGCACCCCATGGATGTCCTGAGCATGCTGACAATGCACAGCTTCCTGATACAATGTAAATCGGTACCTCAGACGAGGTCTGTTCAGTTATCTCAAGAGATTTCTCTTCATCTCAGTGGTACAGGAGGTAGGGAAGTCGGTTAGCAATCAGAAGGTTGCTAGTTCGATTCCCTGTCGAAGTGTCCTTGAGCAAGACACTGAACCCCTAATTGCTCCTAATGTGCAGTGTGCCATCAGTGTAAATGTAAAATGTGTATACATCCTTGTAAGTCGCTTTGGATAAAAGCATCTGCTAAATTACTAAATGTGAATCTCCTTTCAATGGTTCAGCTTTATATAGACAGCCATTGATGTTAAAGAAGGGTGCAGTGAGATGGTAGGCACAGTCTATAGATGTCAGACGTACAGAGCACACAACACACAGGAAGGAATGACATGGTTCCTGTGTGCCCACTGCTTCTGAACGAGAATTAGAGAACTAGAGAACAGTGCTCTCGTTGAAGATGAGTAATGGAATAGTTTACATTTAGGCAGCCATTTTAATTATTGATGTGAGCATTTCATTTTTTAAATGCTACATTTTAATTGGCTGTAATTAACAAGAACATGGGCAGATAGTTCTATCACTCACACTGCTAATGGGAGAGAACTGGATTTAATGTGTAACTGATGTAAATGTATGTTATTATTTGAATGCTTGTCTAAAGTGTATAATGTTATCTCACATTAGATGAAAGCATCGCTCATCTCAGACGGTAAGTCACGTGGTGGATTGTGTCTTCAACAGCACAAACAGTGTCAGGCTACCATTCAGAAACCCTGTACCTACAGCTACGATGTCTGTGTCTGGCCTGGGACAAAGTAAGATATGGGAAATGTTGATAACAAAAAGAGATGGATCCATTAAACTTATCTAAAGTTTAAGATATACTGTATCAGAGAACAACAACTGATAAGTGTGTTTTTATCCTTCATATTATGGCTTATAAATATACAAATTACATACAAATAAAATGAGACCCTCACCAAAACACAGGTTCCATGTTAGGTAGGGTCCAGTTTAGCTTTCTGGCTAGCATGTTCTGCTGGCCCATGCCCTCCCTGGGAGCTGGACTGAGTTGTGCTGTGGTAACGGCTGAGCCTGAGGATGACTAAGGTTAGCATGAACATCTTAACCTAACCCCACACTGGGGACCAGACCAGACAGCTCCTCCTGTGAGGGGAGGGGGGGGGGGGGGGGGGCTAGACATGTAATTGTGCGGTTACTAAATAATTGCTACTTGCTTTGAGGTGACGGCAGCCTGATCTCCAGCTACCAGCAGGAGTGGTAGGGCTGTGCCGACAGCCTTTGTCTCTTCCTGTTTTTCAAAATGTGTACGCTTGCTTGCTTGCTTGCTTCGCTTGCTTGCTGGCATGTGTGTGTGTGCATGTGTGTGTGTGAGAATGCACAAATGTATCCCTGAAATGGAATGCATTAATAATTGTCTTTCGCACATTCTGTGAGGAGAGAACAGATCAATGTTTGAGAATAATGTTAATATGAGATGTAATATCAACCAAACCTAGATCTAGACATACAGTAGCATGTCATATAGTGCATCTAGTGCTTCCCAGCAATGCATCAGAAAACAGCTGTAAGTGTAGGGGGAAATGTTCTCCTGCTAACAAAGCTTATCTGTCATTAGATAAACGTGCTTTTGTCATTTTGTCATATAGCATTGGCAATGTTCAAATATATTACTGAACATGTGTCTACAGATTTTGCAAGAATATTTCACACTATGAATGAATTCCACTGAACAAGCCCTAGAAACACGTGAGCTGAATTCTATTAGTGCATGACTTCACACCAAAGCGTCTCTGTGGTGCTGTGGCTCACTGAAAGGAGTGTATAAATGCACACATCCAAACATGCCAGGGGATGTACATTACTGTTGCATAACGTTGGCACAGTGATTTCCTGCAACTTTGTTACAGCATTTATTTGACGTCATTGCGCACCCAAAGTGAGGCATCTTAATGTTAGCCTGCTAAAAGGGAGACTTGTAAGTACGCTCCAGCGTTGAGTGGTCTTGCCAGGCTGATGTGCTGTGAATCGTGACTTCTAATTGTGTTGAGAGCACCTGTCAAAGGCCCACAAAGGGGGCAGGATGGAGCGCTATTTTAGAGACAAATGGTAGAGGACGGCGGAGTGCAGCTTGGAGTCATCTCAGCGTAAAGGGTAAAGAGACAGCATTCCACAGCTCTTTTCTCCTGCTCCTGCTCCTTTTGTTTACAGAGAAAGTGGAGGCCTTTGAAGAATAGGGGGGGGGTGGATTGCTTCGGGCCCGGCTGAGGCTTCCTTTAGCCCTCGGAGTGGCAGAGATTACACACAGTGTCTCGCACATGGCAAACCGGGGCAGCCAGCTTGAGTGATCTTGCCTTTGTTACAGTTTCGGACCTTTAATGCATCCACATGTGCCTCTGAGTGCCGGCACGGATGAAAGGGCTTGTCTCTAGAAGGTTCTAGAAGAGCGAGCGACATGCCAAGGTGGACAGCCTGGCTGCGTGACTTGCTCTGAGATGACTCTCCGGGGAGGCACGGAGGGAGGGGGCGACAGGGCAGATATGGGATGATTTCAGAGGAAATTTCATGTCTACTTGTCTACCACATGCATGAAATGAGAAATTATTATTATTTATTTTTTTACTTGCTTTTGCTACTTCTCGCTTTCTCTCCCCTCTCTCGTTCCCCACTCTGCCCTATCTGTTCCAGTGAATGCATCACTTCAAATACAGCACCAGTGTCCTTGAGGAACCTCTCAAATACAGCACCAGTATCTTTGAGGAACCTCTCAAATACAGCACCGGTGTCCTTGAGGAACCTCTCAAATACAGCACCAGTGTCCTTGAGGAACCTCTCAAATACAGCACCGGTGTCCTTGAGGAACCTCTCAAATACAGCACCAGTGTCCTTGAGGAACCTCTCAAATACAGCACCAGTATCTTTGAGGAACCTCTCAAATACAGCACCGGTGTCCTTGAGGAACCTCTCAAATACAGCACCAGTGTCCTTGAGGAACCTCTCAAATACAGCACCAGTGTCCTTCAGGAACCTCTCAAATACAGCACCGGTGTCCTTGAGGAACCTCTCAAATACAGCACCAGTGTCCTTGAGGAACCTCTCAAATACAGCACCGGTGTCCTTGAGGAACCTCTCAAATACAGCACCAGTGTCCTTGAGGAACCTCTCAAATACAGCACCGGTGTCCTTGAGGAACCTCTCAAATACAGCACCAGTGTCCTTGAGGAACCTCTCAAATACAGCACCGGTGTCCTTGAGGAACCTCCACAACAGACTGATGCTAACCACCATGTTTTCCAGAGGGACATTCAGCCATTGTTTTTGTTGATGAATACATTTTGTATTTCTTTTCATTGGTAAAAAGTGGTTTTATTATTATTATTATTATCATTATTATTATTTGTTGTTGTTTACCATGGAGGTGCTGTGACAAGCAAACAGTAATAAGCTGAAATACCTGAGGGTCATATATTGACTTAAAAGATGATATTGTTCCGGTTGGAGTCACAGTGAAACCAGAGCAAACAGTATACTAACAGTACCTCACTCTTCAGTCCCTCAACCTCTTTAGTACCTCAACCCTGGCTTGCCGGTTCCACCGCTAGGCTTTTATTACGCAACAAAGCGGCTGGTCTGCATGGATCCTATTGTGATCTACATGCAGGTTGTTCAAGACATTCCACTCATGAGAGGTTCTCCTCCCTAAAGAGACTCAAACCATGAGGGCCTGAGGAATGGCGTTTCATATATTCCACAGAGGTCACTGGACCTCCATGACATCAGTGACTGCAGATGGTTTGCAGGAGCCCGATCCATCCATCTCTCTCTCCCCCAAGGCCTCTGCTAAAGTGCTGAGCAGGCACTCTGGATGAGAGAGTGGAGAGGCCAGCAGCTCGAGGGCCACTGTCACCGTCACTCGAGCGCTACAGGCGTCCAGCCCACAGGAGATGAGTGACGCTGACCTATGGGTGAGGGAAATGACACTGATGCTTCTTGGGGGCTTTTAAAAAGGCCCCTCATGAGAATTCAGCACAGCCTCAGATGATTTAGCTGGGAGGGGTCTAGCCCACTCTCTTGAATGGATTCCAATCAATTATGTAAAAGACTTGAAGCAGAAGAGTAGCCACCAGTGTCCTATTTACCCCAACTTTATAAAGACAAGGTGTATTTGCTCAAATAATGCTGTCCTGGAAATACCTAACATAAACATGTGACAATATAAAAATGAAAGACTGTTGCCCTCTGTTATAAAAAAAAAAAATTGTCACAGAAACACTCTTAAGCTTACGTGTAGTATTCCCCATTTCACTGTCACACACTGATGTCACAGGTTATGCATGAAGGTACTATACATCCCTCCCGTGACAGCTATGTGCTGTGTGTTATGACAGGCCAGGTTGAGTGAAGTGTTGTGGTGGTCCGCAGGCCATGGCCTTCCGCCCACTCATAGAAGGCTCTGAGCCATAGGAGTAGAGGAGGACAGGCTGCAGAGCCGTGACACATCCTGCTGCTGCTGTTGTGTGAGAGCCCTGACCCAGAAGACTGTCAGTGGTAAACGCATACATGCTTCAAGCTCCAGCATGACGGATAGCGTAAGGATCCATAAGTGGAGATGCAGAGCTGTGTGTGTGTGTGTGTGTGTGTGTTTGTGTGTGTGTGTGTGTGTGTGTGTGTGTGTGTGTGTGTGTGTGTGTGTGTGTGTGTGTGTCTGTAAGCATTACCATGTGCATGTGCATGAATCTCACAGTGTGTGTGCAATTGACTGGTGAAAAATAAAATAAGCATAAATACACACGCATGCAAATACTCACTCACACACAGGAAAACACAGACACACACACACACACGCACGCACACGCACACGCACACGCACACGCACACGCACACGCACACACACACACACACACACACACACACACACACACAGAAGCTAGGAGTGCACCTACAGACTGATTATTCCTTTGGCAGTCAACCAGTTGAGTGAACTCATCAAAGCTCAGTCATTTGCTATGTTACATTATGTATGTGTTTATATATATGTGAGAGAGAACAGAGAGATGTGAACATACTTAACTCATGTGTTTATATATGTGACAGAGAACAGAGAGATGTGAACATACTTATCTTATGTGTTTATATATGTGACAGAGAGATGTGAACATACTTATCTTATGTGTTTATATATGTGAGAGAGAACAGAGAGATGGTGAACATACTTATCTTATGTGTTTATATATGTGACAGAGAGATGTGAACATACCTAACTTATGTGTTTATATGTGTGACAGAGAGAGAACAGAGAGATGGTGAACATACTTAACTTATGTGTTTATATATGTGACAGAGAGATGTGAACATACCTAACTTATGTGTTTATATGTGTGACAGAGAGAGAACAGAGAGATGGTGAACATACTTATCTTATGTGTTTATATATGTGACAGAGAGATGTGAACATACCTAACTTATGTGTTTATATGTGTGACAGAGAGAGAACAGAGAGATGGTGAACATACTTAACTTACGTGTTTATATGTGTGACAGAGAGAGAACAGAGAGATGGTGAACATACTTAACGTATGTGTTTATATGTGTGATAGAATGTAGGCTTTGGTTTTACCATGAACATTGTTGACCCTTTTTTCTTGATTTTTTCTTTTCATTGATGATGTTGCAAATCGTGAAGTGCTTCAGGATCTATTTAATGAAATGGAATGGGATTGTTGTAAATATATAATACATTTACTATATGTACTATGTGTGGTTCTATACATTTAATTTAGAAATATACTGCACTGCATTTGTCATTTGTCATAGATTGAAATTCATAAAATAATTCATGCCACATAATGCTGTAGTGCGAATTTGCTACTGAAAATCATTAATTAGTTTTATATTGCGATTAATCCTTTTAACCTAGTAAACATATTAACAAAATAAATGCTCCAGTAAATAGCATTCATGTACAAGAAAATGTCCATGCTTAAAAACCAAATCAAGATCTAAACACAAATCATGAGGATGTCTGAATTCAATTCAGTGGCAACGTTTTGGGGAAACATGCATGATATATGAGAACCAACTGACAAGAAGACATCGTGCCACAATCCGATTGGATGTGATTGATCTTCAGTGGCAGATCTGTCTTAGTGTTAAGGCACATGAGAGGGATTGAACTCTGATCTCTGCTCCCACCTACCTAAATGCTCTTGTAAGGGCAAATGTCACACCCAGGACGCTGCGCTCGTCTAGTGAGCGTCGTTTGGCACTGCCGTCCGTGCAAGCACGGCAATCCAAACTATTCTCATTTGTAGTCCCACGTTGGTGGAACGAACTGCCTAGTACTACCAGAGCAGGGGCGTCCCTCTCTACCTTCAAGAAGCTTTTGAAGACCCAACTCTTCAGAGAGCACCTCCCTTCCTAACTGGCACCTTGACTAGCGCTTAACTTGCACTTCAGCAGTTACATTCCTGCACTTCTTTTTCCTTTCTAGGTCGTTTTTCTAATTCTTATGTAAAGTAGTATTTATTGTTACACCATGTTCTGTATTGCTCTTAGCTTGACTGTTCTCTCCATTGTACGTCGCTTTGGACAAAAGCGTCTGCTAAATGACTAAATGTAAATGTAAATGATCTCTGTTGAGATGATGGATCTAAGTCCCCTACCCTACCCATGTATGCTTCTAATCCACTAATATGACAACAGGACAACAGAGTGCCTGCCTGTCTTTTGTTGCATAATGAGGACCGTTTTTCTCAAAGTGGGGGGGGGGGGGGGGTTGGGTTAGAATGGCCAGGGTGGGTGTGTGTGTGGGGGGGGGGGTTGGGTTAGAATGGCCAGGGTGGGGGTGTGTGTGTGGGGGGGGGGGGTTAGAATGGTCAGGGTGGGGGTGTGTGTGTGGGGGGGGGGGGGTTAGAATGGCCAGGGTGTGTGTGTGGGGGGGGGGGGTTGGGTTAGAATGGCCAGGGTGGGTGTGTGTGTGTGGGGGGGGGGGGGGGTTGGGTTAGAATGGCCAGGGTGGGTGTGTGTGTGTGTGGGGGGGGGGGTATTTGTTACAATCTGTCACTCTTCTTCCACCGGTTTGACTCTGAGGCACAACATCTGTCACATAACAATACCGAATTCAACATCTGGCTCCTCTAATGCCTTGCTTTTTCTGGTTCTCTTTAGGCACTCTGGCTGCACTGTTGCCTGGGCTTTGAAAGGAACAAGGGGAAACATGACAGACAAACAGGACCAATTGGTGAGTGTGTGTTTATCTATGTGTCATGTCTGGCTGTGCAGGTGCAGGTGTGTGTGTGTGTGTGTGTGTGTGTGTGTGTGTGTGTGTGTGTGTGTGTGTGTGTGTGTCTTCTGTATGTGCCCTGTATTGATGATAAGGGGGTGTTTCGTGTTGAGGAGTGGTCCTGCTAAGCATTAAATAAAATAAAATTTGAAATGGTCTCAATCGGCTTGGGCTGCAGAATGGCATGAGTGCCATGTGCAGGCAAGTATTGATTGGAAGGTAGTAGTCTCCCCGTTCACATGCTGGAACTGGTATGGCCTGGATAGGAGGGGGAAATCACACCACACAATACGAATGCGCGCGCGCGCACACACACACACACACACACACACACACACACACACACACACACACACACACACACACACACACACACACACACCAATAAACAGCCCTAAGATAATCTTAAATTGTGAAAACTTACATAAATATGAAAATACATTCTAGAAATATTCTAATATCCATCCAGAAATGACACCTAAGATTCCATACACAGACTACCGAATACAAATCTGCCACAGAATAACCACATACACACTGTTTTCTAGCCAGCAGACACACCCTTCGTCTTGTACCTGCAAGGTCATTTGAAGACGACAAGAGGGGAAAAAACCACAGGCATTGCCCTCCACTTGTTCCAAATCATTGTGCAAAAATCATTAGGGAGCTATTGTTCTAATTAGATTCAGCACACAGACCCAGCTTACGGGAGAGGGGAGAGAGTGCCACGGATAAATCAGTGTCGCCCATGCTGATGCACCTACCTCACCCCCATAACAAGGAGAGCAGGGGGGGGGGGGGGGGCAGCTAGAAGATTAAGCCCAAAGGGCAGACCTCTGGTGCTGTGATAACTAAAGCTTACATATCATAGTGCTCTAAAACCTGCTGCATATTGCTTACAGAGCCCAGAGCTCCAGGGCCTTTGTCAAAATAAAGTCATTGAAATAACAGTACTAAACTTGCTCATGGACGACAAAGAATTTGTAAATATGTTTGACATATGAATGACCTTGAAAATCTTGGAAAGGTCATGGAATTTTTAAAAATTAGAATTGTCCAGGCATGGAAAAGTCATAACATTCAGTCAATTCAATGAAAGTTTTTGGAAGTCATTCAATTAGATTTAGTCATGTGTACTGCATATGGAATAAAATCAACGATATTGTTGTTCTCTTCCATGGAGAATGGTTTTATTGTGCACATTTATGTAGCGTGAGTTTCCACTTCAGTTAACGTAGCCTGCCTAGCCTGCTGGAAAAGTTACATTTTCATTCAATAATAAGGAGTAAACTACGCAATTCTGTGTACTTGTAGGTTGCGAAAGGTCATGAAAATATAATTAAATGTCCTTGAAAACTCCTTGAAAAATGGGTGGGAACCCTGGACATAAAGGAAGGCATTATTTTGCTGTTAAACAATAAGTATGCATCCAAATGGTTTCAGAGAGACTTTTGCAGTAGGCATATATACTCTGGGAAAAGAGATCTGATGGACTTTGTAAATCATCCCAAGTAACCAGAGGTATATGAAACATCTGTCATTTCACACACCTACAGTGTTTGCATGAACACTTCCACTGTCACGCCAAGCTTTCGCTGACATTCCTTTCGTTTTCTAGCTAAGGGCAAACAAAGTGCTGAAATTAGAAGCTGAGCTATGACACTACTGACTGGCTTAACGAGCCAAAGCAGATAACCACAACCACAATTAGTATAATGAGCGGGATGAACTTAACGTGTGAAGCTTAGCCTAGAACTGATGACCTAATCTCTGAACACAGTAATAGTATCAGATAAATGTGAGATTTAACCATGTAACCTATTTCGACTGAAAAATAAGAGCAGAAACCAATGAACCAATGCCCTTGTTTTAACGGGTCATGTTAAAAGCCCCCTATCTAATAATGGGAATAGTTGATGTTTCTCTTTTCCAGTAAGCCTGTGACATTAAATGCTAAAGCATTTCCTTCAGGATCTGTGGGTCGCTGTACCGATGCACGTGAGCTCTGCCCTCTAGCCAGAGCTGCTGGCAGTAACAGAGTGACAGTTTCTGTTTGTTGATGGTGACAAGGTGGAACTAGCCTTCAACTGCCCCCATCCTCCATCACTCACCTATCAATCACACTATATTCAGCTTCCATTCGTGATCCTACGGATTTCAGTAAAGGCAAGTATGGCTGTGACTAATTCTGTTTTCCGTGCGCGCGGTACCACTTCCACTCCAGGCTTACACCCCAGCACCTCATGCCTGGCCCGCCACAATCAACCTTTCTCACACATGCAAGCCTCCACTTGTGCCGAGGGTTCATCCGAGTCTTGAAAGCTAGTGTGCCATCTATGTATTATGCATAGAAAAGACATGAAACGTATCCAAGAAACAGACAGGCTACCAGTTCAGGGCAGACCCAATACTTTCACTCACACAAAAACAGTTTAATGTACCCACAAGACTTATTGCCACAACCCCCACCAATCCACAGAATCCCCAAATGGCCGTAGTAGTTCATTTATCCATTCCCGACCAGGCTGCAGTTGTGGGGCACCGACTAAAGGATGGCTTGTGGGAGCAGATGCAGTGGAGCTATGGCAATAAGGGGCAGATGCAGTGGAGCTATGGCAATAATGGGGGCAGATGCAGTGGTGCTATGGGGCAGATGCAGTGGTGCTATGGCAATAATGGGGGCAGATGCAGTGGTGCTATGGGGCAGATGCAGTGGTGCTATGGCAATAAGGGGCAGATGCAGTGGTGCTATGGCAATAAGGGGCAGATGCAATGGTGCTATGGGGCAGATGCAGTGGTGCTATGGCAATAAGGGGCAGATGCAATGGTGCTATGGGGCAGATGCAGTGGTGCTATGGCAATAAGGGGCAGATGCAGTGGTGCTATGGGGCAGATGCAGTGGTGCTATGGCAATAAGGGGCAGATGCAATGGTGCTATGGGGCAGATGCAGTGGTGCTATGGCAATAAGGGGCAGATGCAGTGGTGCTATGGGGCAGATGCAGTGGTGCTATGGGGCAGATGCAGTGGTGCTATGGCAATAATGGGGGCAGATGCAGTGGTGCTATGGCAATAAGGGGCAGTCTGAGGAGCTAATAAATAGCCTGTAAGCAGAGCCTGCAGCACCTCAATGGAACATTAATTAAGGCTTGCTCATAGACATGACAGAGGACAAAACCGACTTCCCTCTCCTCTTGAATGTATCCCAGGGCTTCTCTTTGCTCTTGTATTGTGTATTGTTTGTATTCTCCTGTCTAGAAGGCATTTCTTTTCGCACAGCTTCATCTTTGTGAGTAATTAAGTAACGTTAGCTCAGTGATATCTGAATCATGTGGATACTGAAGCAAGCACATTTGCATATGGCTGCTATCACGTCCATATTACTAGACTGCGTGCTAGTTTACAGCACGAGTCTCATTAAAAACTGTGTGTGCACAGCACACAGCACACAGCACACAGCACACGGAGAGAGAACATACAGAACAGACATTTTGACAGTAGGGAATAATCACGCGTGCTGCATAATTAGGGCAAGGTCATACAGTGAGGAAGACGTGTACGGTGAATGTGCATGCATGTAGACACCCGCACGTGCATCATTCACTGCGCTGGTGGAGTTTTACACTAGCACAGCTCACATGGGTCATCCTATACTCTACACAGGGTGTAGGTTACAGCCAATGACATGCTCTCAGTGAATCGTGGAATCATGTGACACACCCCCTAACCAGGGAACCAATCAACACCTGACTCATTATGACCCATAAGCCTTGCTTGGCTCTGATTAATAATATACATGTTGTATAATAACCCCTCTTAAAAACATAAAAACAACACAACTAAAAAAGAACAATATCTAAAAGTGTAAATTAAAGTAAAAGTCATTTACATGTTGAATAATAAGTATCTGTTATTGTCCAGACCACAAAATGATAACACATTAATAAGTCATAGATACAATAGCACATCATACATGGTTTTTATGTTGCACTAATCACTCCAATGATTAAAGCAGGCAATGAAGTGACATTTGATCACCTTTAAAAAGCCTTTAGTGCTGCATTGCAGTTGCCTGGGGGTCAGAACTAATGACCAGACCTGCCTGAACCCCAATGTAGTGGATCACAGATCAAGTGCAGTATCGAAACTGTCCAAAAAGACAGATGCGCTCGCTATGTGACTGGCTACATTACCATTGAAGGAACACAACTCAGGCACACACTGAGTCACCATGACTCTATTATGCCAGTGAACACCCACCCATTTTTTATATATGCTGTAGTTGCTTAATATTCCATGGACACTCATCTGGTCAAATAAATAAATCAAAGCTATTCAAATGAGTGTAAATGAATGCAAAGAAAGAGATGAATCCACAATGAGGGCATTTTGAAGTTGGGCGGGAATCTGTGTTACTTCAGGTGATGAGGGGACAAGAAACACTAACATCTGTCATTGTGCTATGGTCAGCCCTCACAAAAGAGCTTAGCGGGGGACACGATCGGACAAACAGGGGCCAAATTCAGCTGGCGACTCTCCCCTATCCTGCCTTTTAAACCATGCTAACATTACAAAGAAGATTCTTATATCAGTACATATATTAGTACTGTCACTTCAGAAAAAATTTTTTTTCTGTTATTATGTAATATGCTTTGCACTTCCTATAAGGCAAATGAGGGCGCATTTTTTTGCTATTGCAAGAAGGGTGGTTCCTGCTATGGACAGGCTACCTGTTTCCCAGGTCATGGCCTTGGACGGAGCTTAACTGTACCGTACGACACGAGCTCCTCTCTGCATTCCACCAGCAGTCTGCCCTTTGTTCTCCTCATTCGGTGACATCCAAACACTATACTGCCAATCAAATAGCTGCAACCCTTCCAGTGCTTCATTTAGGGAACCTTTCCGAGGTGAACCTTTTAATTGGGTCTAGTAGTGTGTCTGTGT